>NC_053433.1:47063240-47363240 GCF_007990345.1 Gossypium hirsutum | reverse complement strand
TGATCTACTTCATTATGTGCTTTGTTTGTTAAATGCATCTTTATTTAATGTTTTGCATTACTACATCTACATCTTTTAAAAATGTGTATTATGTTTCTTATTTATTGAATGTGTCTTTAGTTAATGCTTTGCATTAATACATTAGCATCATTTAAGACTTTCGTTATGTGTTTTTCATATTTAATAAGTCATGCATTAAATCATCTCATTTGTTAATTTACTTCAAGTATGGTTTAAGTTGCATGTTCATTTAATGTGTGTGCATTAGAGTTTTTAAATATGCTATTTTTATTAGTGTTTTAAGTTATTATTAAATCTTAAATATCTATTTTGTAGGTGACTTTTCATATGATTAAAGACTCTTCAAAGTTGGACAGTTTCAAAGCATTTAAAAGAACATTAAGAAGGCTGTTTAATGGACCAAAAGGGACTCTTCAAGTCTGAACGCTTTTGGAGTCTTAAGTCTTCATTATGGTGCCATTTAAGAGGATGTTACATAAGCTTTTATCCTGTGGTTACAACGGAGCTGAAGGGACATCAATCAAACACATTAAAGATACTTTAAGTCTTCATTAAGGAGAATTGACATGACTTTTCAACTACATCAGATTCCAATGAAGATACATGACTCATTAGCTTCCTTACAATAGTTAAAATGAAATTATTACTTGTAATAATACTAGTTAATGGCTGAATATGAAAAGTCTCACATAGGCATTTGAACAATCACAAAAGTGCCTATAAATTTCTTATAAACAAAACTTTGATAGCAATTAAATTTTTCTGAGTTTTGTGTGAGAATTCTATCTCTTTGTTCTTGGTCTAACTTACTTGGACTTATCAAGGTTCTCCTTGTGGCGTCAAACCCTTTCTTTTTTGAACTTATCACTTCCATCCTTTCTTTGTTCTAAAGTGTGGTGTTCTAACATACCATTGGTTCCTATTTTGCTAAATAGTGAGTCACAGTTTACTTCTTCTTCAAAGACTTGTATGTTATTTCACTATATAGAAATTAGGTCACGATCATTTATATCGTTGGTTCTTTTCTAAGTGTTTAATTTGTACAAGTCATCCTTCTAAAACCTTCTTTGTTGTTTTCATTCAACCTATTTTCCATTACTCACAATTTCATTTTGAATTCCAACTTGAAACGATACTGAAATTAAATGATCGGGAAATTAGTGTCTTGTAATTAAAATCATGATTACGAGCACACATCATTCTGTGTATCCGATGTGTGATGATAGAGCTCACTATATGTTTCATAACTCAAGTGCCAATCTATCATATTATATGTAATTGTATGGAACATGTTGTATGCTTAATGGAGTCTATGCTATATTACCAATTTATTGTTATATGTGACTTGTGTGAAATGTGATATATGTTTGATTAAATATGTGTGTTACCTGATATATGTTTGCATGAGTATGTAAATGATGTGTAGATGAACCAATTGATAATGCATGGATAGGTACTTTATCATGCTTGTGACAGCCCAAAATTGACCCTAGTCGGGAAGTGGTTTCGGGACCGCTAAACCGAGTCACTGAAATGTTTGAATGTGATATTTATTGTCTAGAATATGTAATTATGAATGTGTGAAAATTTCAAGCTTCGATTTAGTCGATTGCATGTGAATTTAGTCAATAGGATTTATGTGCGACATTTTTAAAATGTGATAGGTCGAAGCATAAGGACCTATTAGAGCATGAAATAAAAAGGGGGGACTTGCATGTCAAATTCCCCCCTAACTAGTAGTGGCCGGCCATGACAAGCATGGTAGACCAAGTGTGATGGGCAAGACATGTCATAGACATGTTGTGTTGGTGCATCATGGGTGGAAAAAAATAAAATAAGGAGCATGGGCATAAAATAATGAAAGGGAATATGATGAAAACAAAAAAAAAAAGTGTGTAGTTGTTCCCCCCCATTGCCGTGAGTTAAAGAAAAGAAAAGAGAAAATTTTGTTCATCCTTTTTCATCTTCATTTGGCCGAAAATTTAAAGGAAGGAGGAAGGAGTTCTTGCTTCATGTTTGGTTTGGAAGAGGATTAGGAGGAGGTTTGGCCATACTTGTATCTAGATCAAGGTATGTTTGAGGTTGTGCCATGAGATTCATGCATGTTTTTAGTTGCTAGCTTGAGTTCTAATTAGCCCATGGTTCAAATCTTTGCTATGTCATGGGGATGATATTCGGCCTAGGTAGATTTTGTGTTAATGCCATTGCATGCTAAATATGAAGCTTGTTAATGATGCATGTGATGGTGGATTGATGATTCTTGAATCTTCTTTTTAGCATTTTTGAGTGAGCACATATGTCCATTGGTTGCTAGATGGAGAAGAATCGGCTAGCAAGTTGTGTGCTAAGGCCGAATATAATTTTTGTATATTAATGAGTAATGCATGTGTTAAATTGATGGAAAGGGAGAGGATGCTTTACTAGTGTATATATGTATGTATTAGCCAAGTTTTGAACTTGAAACAAAAGGGTGTTTAGTCAATACAAGTGACCATACTTGTAGAATGTATTAAGTGTTGAAATCGGCCCCAACATAGACATGCATATTCGGCCATAGGAAGGAGATTGGTGTTGCATGTATTCGGTTAGAGGCAAGCATATTGATGCTTTTGTCTTGGCTTAGAAAATTCGGCCAAGGGGGAAAATTAGCTAAAATGTTGAGTTTGATTCATGATTCCGTACATATGTGACTTTAATGTCTAATGTATAAAAATGGGCTAAGTGCCTTGTGTTCCTCTTTCCGATGCTCAAATGATTAAATCAATTTATTTGTTTAATTAAGCTCAAGAGCAAAGGGGAACTAAATCCGATAAAGGGAAGGAAAAAGTGGTCGAATAGCTATCGGAATCGTTCGACAACACCCGAGGTAAGTTCTTGAGTAAAAGAGCTTAAATTATGATTTGATTAGATCATGTTTTAAGCAAACCAAAATCATGCTCTTTGTGTGGCTATTGAGCCGAAATTGCAAGAATGATAAATGTCTTGTGTTTGAGTTTTACTAACGAAAACGAAATACGAATGTGCCATGATTTTATTGTTAAATGTGCATGGTTATTTGAATGATGTCCGGGCTAAGTCCCGAAGGCTTTGTGCTAAGTGACCATATCCGGACTAAGATCCGAAGGCATTTGTGTGAGATACTAATTCCGGGCTAAGCCCGAAGGCATTTGTGCGAGTTACTAAATCCGGGTTAAGTCCCGAAGGCAATTGTGCGAGTTACTATAACCGGGCTATGTCCCGAAGGCATTTGAACGAGTAGCTATATCCGGTTAAATTCTGAAGGTACGTGATTTGGGAATGAATGATCTTGCTGTAAAAATTTCAGTAAATACTCTAGAAACATCCCAACATTGAGGTAAGTTTCGTATGTGCTTGAATTTAGTTGAGCCCTTACAAATAAGTATTCGCTTAGTTGATAAACGAGCTACCGGCCTTTGGCTAAGTTGATCTTTTGTGTATGTACATAAGGGTTGGTAATGTGAAGCAAGTATGATATCGAAAATTTGTGCATATGAAATTATTCGTTTAGCTATATGAATGCTATACTTTTGCTGTGCTGGAATTCCTTGCTCAAAACTTACTAAGCATAAATTGCTTACTCCGTTTCTTTGATCCTCTATTTTATAGATTTTGGTTCTCCAGCTATCGGACTCGGGATTTTGAAGTCGAAGTCACCCACACTATCAAAGCCCCCCCTTTTTGGTACAATTTTGGTTGAACTTCGAAATGGCATGTATAGGACTACCCGTTTGTTGTGGGTCATGGACCCTTTGGACTTGTATAATTTTGGATAGCCATGCGAAAATGGCTTATATATGTTTGAGTGTAATGTTATAATCATTTGGTATGGATATGCTTATTGAGAGGTGTGGATAGGCTTGACAAGGATTGGCCATGGGAATGGTTAATCACTATCATAAATTGTGCTACTTATGCAAAAAGGGCTAGTTGAATCATGGAAACTATGAAATAGGTAAAGTCTACCTTAAAGGCAGATGCTGACAGCAGCAGTGATGTAGATTTGGAAATTCACTAAAAATAGTAGGAATGGAATTAAATAGTGAATAAATTATGTAAACGAACCTTGATGAATCTATTTTCATAGGAAAGTAACGAAACAATCATACGGACAGTATGTTAAGAGATATTCAGGTTCTTGTGAGACAGGGCCAGAACGGTTTCTGGATTTCCTGTTCCGACTTTGTAAATTCATTATAAATTAACCAGAGACAATTAGGAGTCAAGCCATATATGTATAGATTCCTCTCTGAGTCTAGTTTCTATAGAAACAAACGGCATCAGTATTGAAGCCCTGTACAGGGAGATATCCAAGTCGTAATGCGCAAAGGTCAGGGTAGTCGATCCCTGTAACATGGGAGACTTTTACTAATAAACTGTACTAATTGGCCCAACAAAAAATTCTAGAAAAAAATATGTAGATTGGAATATGAGTCTAGTTTCAGGGAAAATTTACGGAACTGGATTCCGAGTTTCTGAACTCAAGATATGATTTTTAAAGCGACTATTATGCAGATTGGCAGTGTCTGGAAAATTTTTAAAGTTTGTTAACACCTTGTGTTCGACTCCGGTGACAGTCTCGGGTTCGGGGTGTTACAATGCTAGCCATAGAACGATTGTAATTGTACTTATAAATGGTTGCCTTAATGATGCATGATGACATGTTAGCGGTGTGGTTACTCTAATAATTGACTGAGCTTGTTAAGCTCACCGACTGCCTTCTTTACTCATTACAGATTAATTGTGTCTCAGTGTGAACGGTGTGGTTTTCGAGAGCTGATCTAAGCTAGTTTTGTGTCATTCTGTAGGTGTTCTTTATTTATTTACATTTTGGGGAAAAAGAACTGTGATAAGCTTGTTTATGGACATGTTATTTTCTAAACATTTTGTTGGTTATAGCTTTTGTATATAAGGTTTAAGAGTTACGATTATGCTTAGTTTGTAAACATTGATGATGGCATGGTGTTTCTAGCTCAAACATGTATTTGATGTTTTGAACCATCAAATTTTACCTATTGGATAATTATTCGTTTAAGTATGTGATGCATGATGTTTAGAAACTAAATGAGAATAGATTATTTGCTTATGTATGCTACATTTTTAAGGTTTGGAGTAGGGGTATCAATATTTGTGTTGTAAAATCAATACCTATGTGTTTTGAAACATGCAGAAAGTCAGATTAGAGATTTGGTATCGATACCTTTGCTCGAGTATTGATACTTGGGGTCAAAATATCAATATTTCATGATAGGTATCAATAATTTTTAAGACATTGGGATTTTAGTCGAGAAATAGAATGCAAGTTTGGTATCATTTTTCCAAGTGGTATCAATACCACCTAGGGAAAATATCAATACCCTAGTCTTAGTATCGATACCTATGGACAAGTTTTGGAAATTTTGTTAAATGGAACTTACGCATGTTTGAGTATTATTATATGACTATTTTATGAATGGTTAGTATGTAACATTGATAACAAACAAATATTATTGACTTAAAACCTATACGAATGATAATATGAAAAGCGTTTCTTTTAGGATGAACTTTCACTCGTTATATATGACATGAGACGATGGTGTGGCATCTCTATTCGGGCTTGGCAACCAGACCATGTATAGGGTGTTAGAAGAATACATACGAACATTCATTTATTTACCTTTTTGCCATAAGCATTTAGCCCAATGAACTATAGTAAACAGATATGGATATGCTGGTAACAACCAAAACACCATATTGCTCGTCCGAACAACATCTCTAGTACACACACATGAGCACCGAAGTGCTAAGCCCATAGGCATCATATATCATAAGTCATTGCATCCCTCTAGAACACACCTGGGTCTCTGTGAAGACAATTAGTAATAGTGGTCTCCAGAAAGAAAAAACTCGATAATCCGCAAGAAATGTTGGATTTTGGTTTAAACAATGAATTCTCCATACATTGGTATCAGCTCATACCAAATCTCGTATAACACGCAAATAACCCTATTGGCATTCCAATTGTATCATATCCTTTCTTGCATTCATCAGGGCACATTTAACACATTAGTTCATTTATTTACAATTCAGCCCATTTCTCACATTTTTGTACCATATTACAACTAATTCAAAATACAATCAAAAGATATAATTTCATAATTTAAACACATCAAATACAATCAAAAAATTGATTTTTTTATTATAAGTGATACCTAAATTATAATTTATTATTTAAATTATATATATTTTTAAAAAAATCTTTTAATCAATCATTTTGATACGAAACACATTTTAACTAGAAAAATTTAAAAGAAGTTAAACATTATTTCCTTAAGCTTTTTAAAAAACTTATAAACATATTCATTTTTTTTAGTCTTTACCCAAGAGCTCCAATAACGGCAAATTAAATAACCCATAAAAAAAACTCATTCATACTCAATTTTCGACAAAAAAATCCAGATTTTGACGAGTTTTTTTTAATTTTTAAATGTTGTTTTTTTTCTCACACCAATTCAAAACCTTTGTAATATTTTTATTTAAAATAATTTTCTCTATTCTTTGTATAAAATAATTAATACTGGATGAATCTCTATAATGGAAAAAAAATCAAATAAAGTATGAAATCCAAATAATAGGAAAAAACTTAGTAGAAAAAAATAATCAGAGGATTGCAAAAAAAAGTTATCTAATAGTTAAAAAATTCATTAAACGAAAAGAAAGATAGGTGAGGAAGGAAGGAGAGTAAAAAAGATTGAAAGGTATTATAATTTTATTTTATTCTTTTAATTAAATTTATAAGTGTTAGGTGTTATAAAATGATTGGTTAAGAATTTTTTTAAACGGATAATTTGAGTAATAAATTATACTTTAAGTACCATTTGTGATAAAAATAAATAATTATTTTTAAGAGTAATAATATGATTTAGCCCGAAATTGAGAGGGATGCATCTCAATAGTTATTTGATAGAAAAACACAGTAGTGTCCTGGTTGTTCGCAAAATTGTTGCAACGTTTTGTCCCTCAAAGCTGAAAACTTAACATGAATTATATACTCCATTTCAGTAATTTGTTTTGACTTTTAAGCATTTCGCATAGACTTGAGAGTTGAGATAGAGATAATTAACCCAAAAGCTTAGACCATGAACAGGTTTTATCTTTAATTTATCACCCTATATATGTATATAATGTATATAGCATTTTCATAGGCAGAATAAGGAGGAACAGCCTTGACTGATAGAAGTGGAACTTTATATAATAAACACTTATTTCTCTTTGTGGTGGACATTGATTATTGATTTGTAATCCGCATCTATAGTATTTATTACACACTACTTCCTGGCTCTTTCCTCGAGTTTGGTTGTCGAGAGAAATTAAACTACAAGTTGACATATAAAACTATCATCCTTTGGCAAATAAAAATATAAACACCAAGGGTTGTATCATCTGATATTTATATATGTTTTATATTATATACAAAATTAAAGAAAAAACTGATGAAGAATAAGGCATAGTAGTAACAACTAAACGACGCGTTGGCAAGGATGGACTAAATTAGCTTGGAAGATTATTTTCACAACGTATTAAAATTTATTTGACTTAATGACATTCCATGACATATCGCGTAGCAAACCAGCTATCTCAATGAACATTACTGGAAATTAGCAGAAAATGACAATTTGATGATTTTTCTTTCTCCAATTGAGTTCTAATAAACACAAGAAAATGGTGGCAAGAATTGGAATTTTTCGATAAATGCAATGAATGGAAGTGGGGCCTCGAGGAATCAAAGGCAGGTGGGCTCAGAGGAAGAAACTACCCTTCAATAAATATTTCAAAATTGTGAATGTGCCTCTGAAAAAAGTATTGTTTATCAGTATTACAAAAGTGGTTTAGCAGGATGTCCTTCAGGATTATAATATTGTAGTTAAATTATCCGATATATAAAATACATAAAAAATTAAAGTATGCAGTTATGGGATTCTATTGGGAAAAGTATGTTATAATTTAACCCATTATTGACTAGCTCATGATAGCTTTCCGAGTTTCTTATGGTGATTCTCCAAGGAAAAAAACCACGAAAACTAAAGGTAAATCAATATCTGTATATGTCATTACCTACTGGTATTCGAACATACATTTAAAGTAGATTTTTCTTTCATATATTTGTGTTAATTATATTTCTGATTGATCAAGGAAAATGAAAAATGGGAGTCATATAGATCAAAATGAGAGATTCTTTTGGCGGATATGGAGAATTCTTATTTTACTTTTTTAGCTGAAATATCTTTTTTTGCTTTATAGGCACTTCTCAACAAGCTTTTTGTAAAACAGACGCCAAGGTTTGATGTAAAAATGATGATGATGATCCATGATGATTAGTAATTGCCAAAGGTGGCGCCGAATCAATCATCAAGAGGTAATGGAAAGCATAATTGACGCCTCCAACTAAAGCTTTGGGGGCTCCATGCAAATGTGTTTGAATATCCAATTAAATGGAAGACCATTTATATATATCCTGAGTGCCATTACCATTTGAATTTGATATTTAAAGTGACTTCAGCACTTATATTCAAATCGCACGCTCAACCCATCATTCCATCAGAAGAAAAAAATAAATAAATGCTTTTAATCCGTACTCTGAAATCTTAATGCCTACTTGACTTCATTTTTCATGGATTGAAGACCCCAAGTTTTGACAATTACTACTTCTTCTCAAATTATCTTTAATATAAACTATTTCGCAACTTGGTACCATAGATAATGTTTAATATTCACTTCCTAATCATCATGAGCAAAATGCAAAATCGGTGTAATTGATGTGAGAGCTGAAAAACACGAGTTGTTGACAATGAAACCTTTTTATATTAGTAAACGACGTGGATTGAGTGGTAATAGGTATGATAGGAAATAGAACTCCAAATTAGCTTTTTCTTCTTTCTTTTGCAAGTCTTTTTCATTATATCTTGTTATTAAAGGTATTTATGCGCTAGGGGAGTGTTTGATTTAAGTAATAATTTACCATTTTCTAAATATTTCCATTAGCATCATTGATCGGACACTTAACAGTTGAAAAGAAAAAAGGCTTAATGATACTCCACTATATTAGAAAACAAAAACAAAAACAGAACAGAATAGAACAGGTAATGTTCGCTTCTCTGGTAGTTATGTTTACGGTGGAGAGGAAGAAAGTCGATGTTTATCTGCAATTTCATTGCTGCCTCTAATTAGTAAAAAAAACAAATCTCTAAAGGGAATTCATATTCAAACGAATGCATATTAGCTGCAAATAATGATGGAATATGGCTTGCAGTAGTATATATCTTTCTTTCTTTTTTTTAGCAAAGTTGTTAATTTGGTCAAAGCGGTGAACAGAGTTCTGATTTAGCTAATTCCATAAGAATTAATTCAACACTAAAAGAAAGGAAGAGACTACCAAATAATCAAAAAGAGAAAAAAGGAAGATTAGTGGAAAGAGAGAGAAAGATGAAAGATTCTTGAATGTGTAGTCAATCAATTTGGGTGCATAAATTTTTAGAAGTTAAAATATGGTTTAAATATATATTTTAAAATGAAAAAATATTCACTTAATAACTATTTGATAAAAAAATAATTTTATAATAAATTTAAATTTAATAAAAAACTTTAATAGTATTAATAATTTCCTTTGTAATTTTAAATCCTATAAATAACGGGATTAAATTTTTTAAATAGAAATAGATAAATTATATTTTAAATTTATAAAATATTACAAGTACTTGTAGCATATTTTAACCTTTTTCTAAATTACCTTTAGACTCTAAATATTCTTACAGAAAAAGCTACCCATATATGTGTTGAGACAAGACTTATTCCCTAACTTTTTAGGCCTATATGATTCCAGAGGCTGCTATTTGTGGAAACTCAACTCCGACGCCAAATTGTTCTTGATTAAATCAAAATAAAAGTAAAATAAATAAATAATTAAACACTCAGACAGCAATGGTGAATATTTTACTAGTTTTGGGTTCGTATTGGTTAAATTTTATTATCAGAAGAACGAGAGGGATGATTGGGTTGGTGGATCTTTCAAACATATCCCAATCGCTATCAGTATTGAGATGGAATTATGGACAAATAGAAATGGTCTTATGATTGCTTTATAACTTAATATTACACGTATCGAAATTGAAAGTGATTCCGTGGTGGTGGTTTAATTCTGGACAAATAGAAATAATCTTATGCTTGCTGTATAGCTTAATATTACCCATATCGAAATTGAAAATGATTCCATAGTAGTTAACACTATCTGTAATAGAACAATTAATTATCTTGCTCTCTTTACACTTGTATTTGATTGCAGATCACTCATGTCTAAATTCATCTCAGCCTCACTCAAGCACATCTATAGAGAGAGGAATAAATGTGCAGATCGTTTAGGGAGCAACTTTCAACCGAATTGTCCTAGTACTTTCTATAATGGGACCTTTTGTGTTTGTACAGGACCTCAAGCTTGTATTGAGGCTCTGTCGAAATCTGATGTTTATGGGCTCACTATACACCGAACTCTTTTGAATTAATATGTTGCCATTCTTCATTGATAAAAAAAAAAAAGTAAGAGGGATCCATCATTAAATTGAAATAACCATAGTAACGCGATTAATTTACTAAACATTATCACATCCGGCTGAATCAAAATCTTTTGTATTAAAAATGCATTTATAAATATATTTTAAAAAGAGTTATGGGTGGAACGGTAAGTAATTTCTAAATCAACCTAATTAATGTTTTTTTAAAGATTATGGAAAATTATGAAAAGATAAAAACACCTTTATAATAATATTACTATCCTTTAAAGTAAGGATATTTTAATAATTTCACAACTAATTTGATTTCAAGGTAAATTATAAGAATGGCCATCTAATTATGTACTTGATTGTATTTTGGTTAACTAACAATTAAGTTTTTTAATTTAGTCGCTTAATTTTTAGAAATTAAATATTTCAGTCATCTCTTGTTAGTTGTCAACTTGGTAACAAAAGTCTAATGTGAACTTTTTTTTATTAGCCTAAAAACAAAATTAGCACTCCAATATTTAAAGATTTTACTAATTTGATCATAAATTTAAAACTTTCAACAAATGTAGCCCTCAATATTTAAAAAAAATTTCATTGTAATTTTAATTCTAAAAAATCAATAAATTTAGCCCCAAACATTTACAAAATTTGTCAATTTAATTCTAATTTTCTAAAAAAAGTCCAAAAGAAAAAAAAATGTTAAAAGCCATTTTTAATAAAAAAATATATAAAATTATTTAAAAATTATAAATCCAAAATCCAAATATATTTATTAAAAATTCAAGAATACAAAAAGGAAAAGAAAAACATAACAAATTACAATAAAATTTTTCTTCAAACAAATATGACTTTGCTATAAACTCGTCGATGGATCTTGTCGGAGATCACTAGTAGAAGTTATGCCAAAGATTTACTCTCCCCTTTAAAATAAACATTCCTTAACAACTCCCCTCGGAACCTTGAGATTCACATTGTTGAATGATTTTTGTGAATAGCAACCAAGCTAGAAAAAATTAATAATATCTTGATAAATAAATTTACATCATCCCCAAATAAGCTGAAGTTTTATAAATAAAAAATATTACAAAAAACAAAGTGGAAAAGAACATCAAACAAAATGTATCTAAAAAGAAAACCAACCCAGATTTTTCAATTAGTACCCTAAAAATGGGATTAAAGGGAAAGAGCAATTAGATCAATGACAAATTGTAGAATAAAAAGAGATGTAAATCTTATTTTGATAGAATGCGTTTAACAGCCTGTTTTTAGTCAAACAAAAATAGTATTTTTTGTACCACAAATCTAACGTCAAAATATTTATTTTATTATTATTTTAATGTCTACAGCAAGATAGTATGATTGTGTAAAAATTTCGTTAAGAAATTTTATCGTTTGAGTGCTTAATTTGATAAAAAGGACTAAATCTCGTAAAGTGTAAAAGCTGAGTTTCATTAGCTAAAGGTGTCTAATTGCTATGGAACCTTAAAGTGGAGGTCTTTATGTGGTAAATAGCCAATTATTATGTTAGTGAATGATAATGGATTGTCAATTTTGAAATTTGTGATAATTTTTAAGGTTAATTTTGTAATTTAGTAATTAAAGTTAAAATTAATAAAAGAAAATCAAATTCTTTTTATTCATCTTCAACAACCATCGAAAATTTGAGGTTAGTACACCATTTTAAGGTTCAAAGGTTCGGCAAGTTCAAACTTGTGCATGTAAGTGATTTTGACTCAATTTTTAATGATTTCTATATTTTCGGAGTCGTTATAACTTAATCTAGTTAGCCCAAGGACTAATTTGAAAAATTGTTAAAGGTTTAAGGTTTTACCATTGATGAATATAGGTGTGCTTTGATGTTTTATGATAGAAAATTAATGGTTATTGTTAGATAAACAACATTTGTTAAGTGATTTTTGATAAAATTGTCAATAGGGGATTTATTTGTGAAATATGAAAATTTTGTGGTAGAAATGTGAAATAAAGGAAAAATATGGGCTAATATGATAATAAAGGAAACTCAGCTAGCATGGGTAGGGACTTAATTCATGAATTTGCACTTTTATGAGCTAAGGACTAAATTGTAAAGATGTTGAAATATTAGGGGAAAAGTTTAATTTTTCCATAATATGTATTTTGGGCTAAATTGAATAAATTGATAATTGAATAAGTTAAATTTGATATTATATAGATAAAAAAACAAAGTTCAGATCTAGATCGGGGGAAAAATAAAATATTGGACTAGTCGATCCTGTTTCGTCGTTTGTGCGATCAAGGTAAGTTCGCATGTTAATAAGCATTAATATAATGGTGTTTTTAAATGCTTTATTATTGAATTAATTGTGAATACGATCATACGGATATGTTCGACAAAGATTCGATAATGTGAAATCCCAATTGAACCTGAGAAATAGATTAGGATACGAATGACATGTCATTAGGGGTTTTGTGTTTGGGAGCTGGTCCGTACGTCCTACTGGTGGTTGAGTTATCCTGTATGTGTTGTAGATTCTCGTCAGCTTGTGTGAGCAGTACCCTGTAGTTACGTCATTACCGTCAGCTTGTGTGAGCAGACCTGTTGATAGCTCGAGAGTGAGCATTATATGAGATATGAGATTGAGATAGCTTTGGCTATGTATTTTGCACTTAGGGTGTGAGCTTCCATGGTATCTGATATTATTCCGAATGGTTCAACGGGTATATCAAAGATATGGATAAGTATGAGATTGATACGAGTTGGTATAAGTATGTACATGAAACATATATGCATTAAATTGAAGAAACTTGTGAATTTCATATCTAACCTTGTGAATGAATATGTGATAGGTTTGTGGACTAATATGAGTTATATTATGTTATATTTAAATGCTTAATTTGTGTATGTATGGTAAGTTGAGTTTATTACTATACAAACTTACTAAGCTTTATAGCTTACTTTAATTATTTTTTCCATGTTTATAGTGATTATTGAAGCTTGCTCAGATTTGGGAGTCGTCGGAGATCTCATCACACTATCAAGGTATCATTTTGGTACTTTTGAATTTGTGTATTTGGTTTTATAGCATGTATAAGAGTTGTGATTAATTTGGTCTATAGTTTGGTAATGAATTTAGCCATTTGATTTGGCTTGTAAATGATGAATGCTTGGTTATATGTATAGCCATGTAATTTGACTTATTTTTGCATGTTTGGTGATGTAAATATATATGTGCAAATGGGTTTTGATATGTTGTGTATAATTGCTATATAAATGTTTATTGTGAGTTGGTATTTGTAGTACCAAATGGTTGAAATTTGAGATTAGTATGCTTGAGATTTTAGGTGAAGTGATGCATAATTGAAAGTGATTATTTAGGTGATTTGAGAATGTGAAATTGGTATGAATTGAATGGCTTATTGTGATATTTGAGTGTCTTGTGGTTGTTGGTATGGAATTGGCATGAATTAGAATTGTTTCAGATTGGTTTGAATGCCTATTTATGTCATGTTATATGCCATTTGAATTGTGTAGGTGAATGCAAATTTGGGTGAGCAAGATGGCTTGGAAAATAGTCTACTTTTGTCCACACGGGCAGAGACACGGCGTGTGTCTCAGCCGTGTGTGACACACGGTCAGGTGACACGGTCATGTGTCCCCTGATGTTTAATTAGAAACCAATTCAGTATGGTTCACACGGCCCAGCACACAAGCGTATGACTTGGCTGTATGGCAAAAGTCAATATACCCTACAGTTTTGGCACGGCCTAGCACATGGGTGTGTGAGGCCATTTCGAAGGGCAGACGGGCTAGTTGCACGGCCGTGTGGTTGGCTATGTGACCCAAGTCAGAGAGTTAAAAGGGGTTAGATACAGGCTGGGACATGCCTATGTGATCCCATTGCAAATGTCCACTCGGCCTGTGACACCGGAGTGTCTTTGGCCGTGTGAAACACACGCTTGGGACACACGAGTGTGTGTCCCTTGTATTTTAAAAAATTTTCTAAGTTTTTTGAAATTTTCCTGAGTTATCGGATTAGTCCAAAACCACTTCTAATGTATGATTTGGGCCTCGTAGGCTCGTATTAGGGATGATATGAATGAATGTGAATGATTTTATATATATATTGTAATGGAAGATGTAGAAGAAATGTATGTTTGTTTAAGTAATAAGTTCAGTAATGCTCCGTAACCCTATTCCGGTGATGGATACAGGTTAAAGGTGTTACATTTATTAGTATTAGAGCTACTGTTTAGTCTATTCTATGGCTAACATAGCATATGTGAGTCTAACTATACATGCTATATATAACCTGTGATAGTGTGATATCTCTTGACAATTTTAAAATCATGTTTTTATATAATAATGGATCACAATCAAGCAGTGGCTGATGATGTTGAAGTTAATGCTCCAGCCTCCGTTCACGGAGTACCGCAGTCTGAGTCGAGACCAGTATCTGGGAGTCAGGGAGGAGAGGCCAAAGAAGCCTTCTTCCAATTGATGAACGAGTGGTTCACTGAGTTTGTCCGAACAAATCCGGCTGCTCAGCAACCTCCACCCCCACCTATTCCCCAACCGGTCCCCATAGCTCCTCAAGATTTGGAACCTTTACGTTTGAGTAAACTACCTATGGATAAAATTCGAAAGTATGGGGCTGAAGAGTTTAGAGCTACAGCAGATGATGATCCTGAGAGAGTTGAGTTTTGGCTTGAGAATACGATCAGGGTATGTAACAGCCCAGTTTTACCTAAATCAGAACAGTGGTTTTGAAACTATAAATCTGAGGTCGTAAAATTATTTTAATATTATTTTTGGTGTTTACATCATGTTATTTGATATGTGTGAAAATTTTGTGATTTAATTTTACCAATTGGTTAGTTAATTTGATAAATGGACTTAATCGCGTAAAATGTAAAAATAGCATGCTATAAGTTAAAGTGCCTATTTGCTTTGATTAATTAAATGTGAGGTCCTTATGTTGTGATTCGACCATTGAATATTTGAATGGACAAAGATGGACATCCATTATGTGTTTTGTTATTTAATTTTTAAGGTTAATAAGGTAATTATGTTAATAAGCTTAATAAAATAAAAAAACATAAAAATTTAGTCCATTATCATCTTTATTGCCGAAATTGAAGAAGAAAAGAAAAGCATCCATTGCTATTTAAGGTCTGGCTACTATCAAGCTCAATTGTAAGTTCATTTTTATTCGGTCTTTGATGATTTTTATGTTTTTGAGATCGTTGCTTCGTATTCTAACTAGCCCATGCTTTAATTTTCGGATTTGATGATGAATTTGTGATTTGACGTTGATGATAGCTTGATGTCTTTGTTGGTTGATGATGAAAAATAAATATTTGTTCTTAGATTATTATGTTTAATTAAGTGATTTTTGATAAAAATGCTTATTTAGGATTAAATTGTGAAATTTGAAAATTTAGGGGTCAAAATGTGAAATAAATGAATTTAATGGGTTGCTAGTGACCTAAGGAGAATTTGGCCTAACATGAGTTTATTGAAATTTTGTGTATTTTGTGTTATTTTGAAATAGGGACTAAATTGAGAAAATATGAAATATTAGAGGCTAAAATGCAAAATGCCCATTTATGTGTTTTGCATGAAAATTTAATGAATATATAATTAAATAAGTTAAATTTGTATTAATTTAGATAAAGAAAGGAAGAGATCAGATTTGGATCGGGGGAAGTCGAAAGTTGTTGAATAGTCGTTCCGGTTCGTTCGTTCCGTACGAGGTAAGTTCATAAGTAAATAAATGTTATTAAATTCAATTGTATATATATTATATGTGTTGAATTGAATTGAGCATGGAAAGATTTGTTTCGAGCTTGAATTGATTGAATTAAGACGTCCGAAATCCCCATACGAACCATAGGAATAGTATAGGGTACGTATGTCATGACATTAGCACTTCCGAGGTGTGATTTTGTGTAAGACCATGTCTGGGACATTGGCATCAATATGTGATTAAGTGTAAAACCATGCTTGGGACATTGGCATCGTATATGATTTGTCTAAGACCCTGTCTGGGACAAAGGCATCGATATGTGATAGCATGTAAGACCATATCCGAGATATGGCATTGTACGAGCTTATATGATTTTCATGTATCTTTTATGATTTTGAATGGTTCAACGGGCAATGTCGAGTCGAGATCGAATGTGAAATTGAGCTAAATGATTCAGGTACGTGTGAAGTTTATATGTTCATGAAAGGTTATGGTAAGTATAGTACTTGATGTGGTAATATGAATTTTACATGATAAAAGGTGATTATATATGTATGTGATATTGGTTATATTTGGCCAACTAGAATTAAAATGTAAATGTTCTTTTGATGATTTATTTGCTTATGGCTTACTAAGCTTTTCAAGCTTACTTTGTGTGTTTACTCGATGTTTTATAGATTTTGGAAGCTAGCTATGTAACAGTCCGACTTAGACTCTAGTAGGAATAGTGGTTTCGGGACTACAAATTTGAGTCAGAATTATATTTAAATAATATTTTCTGTGCTTATGTTATGTGAATTAGCATGTGTGAAAGTTTCGTACGAAAATTTAATCGTTTGTGTGCTTAATTTGATAAAAGGACTTAATCACGTAAAAGGTAAAAGTTACTTGCTATTTGTTAAAAGTGTTGAATTGACGTGGCTTTTTAAGTATAAGGTCCTATATTATGTTATTAGACCATTGTAAGTATGAGTGGACATAAATGGCCTAAAGTTTAATGATTTTGTAACGCCTCAAAAATCCCGAAATCCCGAACTTTCTTTTTTTTTTTCAGTTTCGATAAAAATTGTGCTTAACATTCCTAGTCAAGTGTTAATTATGTGATAGTAGGTCTTGGTTAAGGTTTGAGTTCGAACTTAGGGGTGAAGGAAATTATGGTTTAATTACTAAAAGAACCTTGTTGGCAAGTAGGTTGTCTTTTAAATAAATGAATGAATAATTAGACACAAGAAAGCCTTTTGGTGGAGTGGCAAGTGGCGTTACATGCATAACAAGGAGGTCCGGGGTTCGAATCCCTCTTTGCTCAAAATAAGGATTTTTTTTTTTGCTTAAGGGGTGGACAGTGGTGGCATTGGATATGAACACTGTATGGAGTGATAAGAGGAGAAATTTGAGGAGGGGATTAGGGAGTTATTAGGGAGAAAAATTAGGAGATGAGGAGTGAAGAAGAGGTGGAACCGAATTGGGAATTTGGGTATAGGAAATTCAGCCATAGAGGCTATATATAGGTGCCGAATGTGAGGTTGCCAGGCTAATGCCGAATTCTCCTTCACCTTGTTGCCAGAAAGCACCTATTTTTTCTCCAAAGATCTAAAAGCCGAAAATCCCTTTTTCTTCCTTCTTTTTCTTTGTGCCAATTCTCCATTCTTCCCTACTCAAAGTTTTCTTTTAATTTTACCTCTGGTTTTAAACGATTTCTACCTCTCTTTGTGCCGAATAACCTCTTTTACCATACAAGTTTTAATAGCCGAATATCCTCTGTGCCGCCACTACCCTTTCCATTTGTCAATTTTAGTGTAAGTGCTTTGTTCTCTTAATTGATTTTGCTAGTATAGATCACCCTGTCCCTCACTTCTTCTAATCGGTTTTGGTAGGATTAGTATTAAATATCTGGCGATTTGCTCATCAAGTGTGAGATATTGGTAAGTATTCTTCACTTCGATAAAGGTTGGCCGAATAGGCTTTAGTAGTAAAGGGTGACATATGACTGATACAAGTCACCCAATATGTTTTTAACGATAAAGGTTAATGCAGATCTGGGAAGTACTTGTGATTAGTGATCAAGGAAAAGCTATTAAGACTTGGCGTTTTAGGTAAGGTTAAGGTGAGACTTTGGCTTTTGGTAAAGTATTCGATAAGTATATGTGAGTAATCATTGAGTGATATTGATTGTAGGTTCGTGGTAAGGGGGATCGCAGCACGCTTTATTACCAGGTGTGTACATATACAGCACACACACAAGTAGATCGGCAAATTCCGAAATGCCAAAATGCAGAAAAGCCGAAAGTTTGGCTACAGTAGTCTTGCAAGTGCGCGAACACTCGTAAGGGGGAAACCGATAGGTTATCTAAGGCCCCATGGTAAATTCCATGAACTTGGGCTGTGTTTTGGCCAACCGGGCCAGAATGGGCTAAGTGGGCCCGATGGGCTATTGGGCCCATAATAGGTAAAATTGGCAACTTGATGTTAGGTGATGGAAATTATATGAAAGCATGTATATGAATGTGATTTGGGCCTAATGGGCCATATGAATGTGATTTGGGCCTAATGGGCCATACTAATATGATTTGAGCCTAATGGGACATATGAATGAGATTGGGCCTAGTGGGCCACATGCATGTATGTAGACTTGTTTGGGCTTTGTAAAGGGTTTTTGGCCTAATATCTGATAACTGATTAATTGACATAAAACTTAATTAATTAATTACGACCGTGGATCAGTCATAAGGTTAATGTGTGGTAATGGGTATATGCATGTCTAGGATTGGATCTAGGGAGAGCTTGGTACTTAAGCAGTCTTAATGACTCACCTCCTCTTCTCTGGAATCCTACCTGGTGTATAGTATCTGTTCACTTTAGCCAAAGGGGACTTGTTAACGGGCCAAGGTAAGTAACAAACCCATAACAAGAGAAATTACTGAAATGCCACTAAGGGCGAAAATGACTAAAATACCCCTATGTGTGGAATGTAAGACTTATGGATGTTCATGTATATCTGCTGCATACATATGATATTTTGTTTAGGTTGCATATGGGTTGGGAATTATGGAACGGAGGAAGTATATGAGGATCACATGGTTGCTTGACAACCGTGGGTCCACCGACAGCTTTTAAGCCTAATATGTGATTGGCAGCTTGCTGCAATGAACGTAGTTCCTCAACCTGGCTACCCTTGATGTGTATCGAATGGGTGGGTCAATATTTATATCCCCACATGATGTGTATAGGGGGACGGAGTTGATGTGTACCGGATGGATTATTGGGGTTGGTTGCACTACATTGCATTGCATGTATGATTTTATGAATTGATGAATGCTTATTACTCGTCGAGGGTCATACACACTAAGTTTTCGAAAACTCACCCCCTATTTTTTTTATTTTTCTCAGGTGATGCTCAGTAGAAGGTTCGATGTTTGGAGGGACTCGGAGGTGGCCAACTAGAAAGATGACTTGGACTTGGACTTGGCCAATTATGCATTGTAATTATGAGAAGGTGAACATGGGTTTCCTAAATCATAGATTGTTTTTCTACGTTTCCTTAACTAAATATTAAAATGACAGACTTTCATAAATCATATGTTTTAAGCAAGCTTTGGCGATTGAAAGAGAGTTTTTATAAGTTAATTAAGGTTTCTCATTTTAAGAAGGGTTTTCAATGAAAACAAGGTTTTCGCTAAAACACTTCAATGTGACGCGCCAGATTCGGCCATAATGTCCGGGTCGGGTTTGGGGTGTTATAGATTTAATAGTTTTATAACAAAGGGTAAAATGAGAATTTAGTTAATATGATAATTATAATAAAACAAATGCATGAAAATGGATCATTTTATGTTCATCTTTGGCCGAAAATACAAGAAAAAAAAGAAGAGAAAAGTATACTTAGGTTTGACACTTGTAAACTTTGATTAAGGTATGTGTTTTGATCGGTTTTTGATAATTTCTATGTTTTTGTGTTGCTTTGAATGCTATCAAGGCCATGTCTCAATTTCTGATTTTGTTGATGATTTTGAAATGTGCCATTGATGAAACTATGAGTTTTGTGAAGTTAGTTGTTGATAAATGAAAGATATGTTTTGAGTTAACATGTTTTGTCTTTGGATTTTTGATGAATTTAGTAAAATGGGTTAAATTGTGAAATTTGTAAATTGAAGGACTAAAATGTAAAATAAATGAAATGTGTGGACTAGTATGAGTACTAGGAGAATTCGACCAAGTATGAGTATATGCAAATTGTATGTATTTTGTGATTTTGTGAATTAAGGACTAAAGTGTCAAAATGTGAAAATATGAGGGCTAGTTTGCAAAATGCCCTAAATGTGTGTTTGTGGATTGAATTGAATGACTTGATGAATAAAAGGGTTAATTTTGAATACATATAGATCAAGAAAAGAGAAATTCGAATTTAGACCAAGGAAAGTCGAAGATAATCGAGTAGACGATTCAACTCGACAATTCCGAGTATGAGGTAAGTTCATACGAAATAAATGATATTATAGTCATCATTTAATGCTTTAAAGATGCATGAATTATATAGATGTTTTATTATGGTTTGGGTAAGTGGACAAATTGAAGGTATTCTATGACAGCCCTAATTTGACTCCAGTCGGGAAGTGGTTTCGGGACCACTAAATCGAGTCGTGAAAATAATTGAATGATAAATTTTGTGCTTAATTTGTGTGAAAATGCATATGTGAATTTGTGGTGCTTTGATTTTTGCCAATTAAGGTGAATTTTATTGAAAGGGACTTGTGTGAAAAATTTAAGAAATGTGCTAGGTATTTATGTGATGGCTTATTACTATGGTTTAAAAAGCATAAGGATGTTCATGTCAAATTGTCATTTTTTTTATACTGGCCAGCCATGTGGTTGAGTAATTGAAAAAGTATAAATTTTATATGTATTTATATATATAAATGTATTATAATATGTAATAACAATTTTATATTATAATGAAACAAGTAAGTGGGTGAAAAGAACAATGTTGATAACTTTTGTTCTTCATTGCCGAAAGGGGGGGATAGGAGAGACCAAACTTTCGACTATGTTAGCATCAAAATTAAGGTATGTTTCATGTGCTATCTTCAAAGTCTTGTGAAAATCTAGTTAATCACATAGTTTCCTACATAGCCCATGTTAAAAACTTTAGTTTTGGTTGAGGATATAGCATTCGGCCATTTACCTAAGTTTTTGCTAAATTATTGATAGTTGAATGTTAGTTTTAAATAATGAATAATTGTGATTGTAATGGAGTTTCATGTTGCTTAGGTGGTGAATTAAGCCTATATGTGCATTAGATGCTAAGTAGGAAATCGGCTAATGTGTTGGGTGTACTATGGCCGATTGTGACTTTGATAAAATTTAGTAATGTATGTGCTTTAAATGTGTTATGAACTATTATAAGTTAAATTAAGTTGAAGCTTGGTAAAATTGAATAATTGTGGTTTAATTTCTTAATGGCAATTGGCTATTATGGTGAAATGCAAATGATAATATTTAGTTACTAGTGTTTATATGTGTGCTAGCCGGATTTGAACTTGAATGATGATTTGAGCACAATGTGTTGTATTGATATTATGCTTAAGTGAAATTATAGATATATATGATGAAATTGATTGGTGATATACATGTTTGAATAATATGTATGCAAAGAATGTGTGAAAGAGTGAATTGGTAATAATCTGTTTGGGACAGCAACAGTAAAGTGATTTTGGAAAATCACCATAAATTGTGGGAGTTGATTTAGAAGCTGAATAAATTATTTAATTAAAGCTTAATGAGTCTAGTTTCTTATAAAAGAAACCATGTAAGCAAAATAATTTCCGATAATAAGATATTTGAAGTGATGTGGGACAGGGTCAAAATGACTTCTAGATCCCCTGTTTTGTTTTTATAAAATCATTATAAATTGTACAAAAATGGTTATAAGATCTAGTTTATATGCTTAGACTCCTTAATGAGTCTAGTTTCAAATGAAATAAACGAGAACATATTTTGAATTCTGTATAATGAGAATTTTGATTCATCGTGAAGAGTGGTCAGATTAGTCAAATAGTGAAACAAGAGAAACTTTAGGAAAAATCTGGCATTGATTTGCCAAACCAAAAATTCTGAAAATTTTATGGATAAAATATATTTGAGTCTATTTTCAGGGAAAATTAACGGCACTTGATTTGGAGTTTCGTAGCTCCAGTTATAAATAATTTAGTGACTGTTGCTCAGGAAGACAACTTGCAGTGAAATTATGATTATGTGGTAAACATTGACAACAAATTCGTTAATGAGTTGCTTATTGATTTCTTATAAGCTTACTATGATCAGTAAGTGTGAAAGTCAAATATATATATATTATATTTATAAAGTGATGCTTGAATAGTCGAATAATGACTAGTTTAAAATCTTTGAATTTAAGCTCAAGAGCATAGAGGGACAAATTTGGATAAGGGAAAAGAGAAAGTAATCAAATAACCGTTGTAATCATTCGGTAACATTCGAGGTAAGTTCTTAAGTGTTTAATCTTGATTCCTTTTTATATGCCTAAGAGTTAAATTGATATGGCAAAGAGAATGTAAATTTTATTTAGTTAATGTGCCGAATATGTAATGATTTAAGGCTATAACCCGATTATGGCTATTATGCTTAAGTTGAATTGGATTTGGAAATTTGATGCACTAAATGAGTGTTACAATGAGTAAACTATGTCGTATATGTGTTGGTAGAGATATCACGATTTGTGATTATTAAATATCTAAAGGAAACCATGATGTGTATAAAATTATTATTATTAGTCCTTTGTGGTAGCCAAATATGGCTTGGCACTAAAGTGATTAAATGTGAACTTCGATGAGGTAAACTATTAAAAGTGTAGTGCTTTAAGACTATGGGCTAATACGATATGTGGATTCGTTCCGTAAAGTAAATTATTCAGGTACGAACAACCTAATTAAGTACATGTGAATTAAATGAATTTGATGATTGGTGTGAATCGAAATGTAAATGATAGTGTTCATATAAAGCTTATATCCGAATGTAGCAAATGACTACTAATGTGATATGTTGAATGAGATGTGTTAATATATGATTAAATATGCATGATATTTGATGTGTATCCGGGCTTAAAGACCCGCAGGCTATATGCTGGAATTATATCCGGGTTAAATCCCACAGGCTTCGTGCTAGTAATATATCCGGGTTAAATCCCGCAGGCCTAGTGCTGGTATTATATCTGAGTTTAAAGTCCCGTAGACTTCGTGCTGGTGTTATGTTTGGGTTTTATACCTCGCAGGCCAAGTGTTAGTGAATTTGATAAAGTATATGACTACGAGATCCTATGCTAAGATGATAAATTGAACTCGTATTACACATTAAGTGATTCAGGTATGTGATATATATATTATATGTGAGATTGACCTGACGGGAATTAAGAATGTGTAATGAGAAGCATATGAAAAGATGTTGTAAATTCATATGTATATTTGTATATGTGTGCATTCAGTTATTATGCAAAGTTACAAGATAGTTTTCGATATGCTATTTAACTATGAATGTTGAAAGTAAGTGTGGGTAAGAAATGATACGCTAGTGAAATTTGAAAGAATTAAAGTTAATCCGGAAGCTTGTAAATACAATGTTTATATGAGTTTGAGTATAAACGGAGTAAAATGATATGTGTTTGTGCATAATCAGCCAAATAGTTTTGTACTCAGAAGTGTTATGTGATTTCGAACATTTGGTTTGTTTTTAAGTTCAACTGTTTAAACTGCTTAAGACTTACTAAGCTTATGAAAGCTTACTTTGAATGTTATGTTTCTCTGTTTATTTTTGTAGATCGTTGACTCTTACTATTAGCTCGGGGATCGTCAGCACTTCGTCACACTATCTACTAAAGTAGTAATCATGTGATTTGGACTTAGCTTATGGCATGTATAGGATAGACTATAAATAGAATGATATTTTGACTATTGTATATAAGCCATACGAATATGGCATCTTATGGAAGTTTACTTTTATAAGTTTTAAATTCGATCTTTGTTTGTGTCTATTAGTTATATAAATAAATGATCTTTTATTTAAGAAAAGGTTCAAAGTTTTATTGTTCTGATCTGATTCCTAATTTCTGGTAATGTTTCATCCTATTTCGGCGACGGTTACGGGATAGGGGTGTTATATTTTTATTGGTATCAGAGCTATGGTTTAGTCGATTCTAGGACTAACGTAGCACGTGTGAGTCTAGCTATACATGCCATAAAGTGATAAAATGATAGTGTGATGATTTCTGACAGTTAAAATGTGTTTTTCGTAATATAATGAATTCCGATCCCGATCAAGCTGTGGCAGATGGTATTGAGAGGATTGAAACATGCTTATGATGTGTCAAAATTGAGAAAGGTATGAATAGAAGTATGATATACATTTGAAGTATTGAAATGTAAAGTAATTTTGCTGAATGTGTTATGAAATAAATATGGAAAAGTATATTAGGATAATAGTAATGTATATTGTATGCATGGGAAGTTATATTTTGGTTCAGGATTTTACGTAAATGGGCAAAATATATACATATATATATGTCATCTATTAGAGATGGAATTGCTGTGTAGTTTATGCTTTGTTAATGCTATATATGATGTTATGTTTTAAATATGTGAATGAGAACTTTGAAGAGTATATATTGAAACGAAGTAAGTGAATTACAAATATGATATGCTATATGAAATGTATTAAAATGTGAATAAATATGCATGAAACTTGGTGATGTGTATTCGGGCCTTTGTGCCTAGCAGGTTTCGTGCAGTGATGTGTATTCGGGCCTTTGTGCCTAGCAGGCTTCGCGCCGGTGATGAGTATTCGGGCCTTTGTGCCTAGCAGGCTTCGTGCCGGTGATGAGTATTCGGGCCTTTGTGCCTAGCAGGCTTCGTGTCGGTGATGTGTATTCGGGCCTTCGTGCCTAGCAGGCTCCGTACCAGTGATGTGTATTCGGGTCTTCGTGCCTAGCAGGCTTAATGCCAGTGATTCGAGCAAGGTTTAAGTGTTCATTACTATATGAATTCAAAGTTAAATGAAAGAATACGTTTAAAGTGTACATATATGATGTTTTATAGACTTAGTTAAGTCATTTCAATGTGTAATAACGAATGAATATGGGCATTATGTGTGCGAATGATTAGAGGCACTGTGTGTGCAAATTCCTTTAACCGAGCACAATATGTGCGAAATCGGTAATTGAGGCACTGTGTGTGCGAGTTCTTCAACCGAGCACTATGTGTGCGAGATCGGTCAGTGGGCACTAAGTGTGTGAAATGAGATTCATGTAAGACCTCGTCTGGGACGAAGGCATTAATTTGAGATGTTATGTAAGACCATGTCTAGGACATGGCATCGACTCGATATGTGATAACATGTAAGACCATAGTTGGACTATGGCTTTAAGTAAACGAAATACTCAGACAAGTACGACGCTCTTTAAATTGACAAATGTTAGGAAGTAGAATTGAAGTTAGATGTTGAATTTTAATTAGATACTGATATTCGGTATTTGAGTTTGAATTGACGATTGATTATTGTTTCGGCTGTAATTTTGTTATAAGTGGATACGTGAAAAAAAAAAAAGTGGTGGATATGTTGTTAAGGAATGGATTTATGTTATATGTACACTTAAGTGCTGAGTTGAAAATGTGTTATGGATTTAGTCTATGAGATTCTCGGTATATGAAGTTATATGTGCTATTGCTGAATGGACACTATTTTGTTAATCTTGTTCAAGAAATTATTTTGATTAAGTTTTGACATTCGAAAGTTTGAAAGAATTTTTGATGAATGCTGATAATTTTGGATATACGAGTTATGCGCTAGAATAAATCTCATGCCTATTCGACTGTATACGGGTAACGTTAACTATGATTGAATGTGCTAAATGAACTAAATGTTCAGGTACGTGGAAGTTGACTTTTCTTTTGGAAATGAGTTAAGTTGAATATTGAGATGCGATAAAGTTATAAAGGATATTCATTAGGATGTTTGAGAATATGTATACTTTCGGCCAGGATACAGCTTATACATGAATGAAAATGTGGGTTATGAATATGTGAGTTGATGTTATGTATTATACATGTTAATATGTGATTTATATGTGTTTGAAATGCAAGTATAAATTCAATTAAGTGATTATTGCTTATGAAATCAAGAAAATGAGATGTATGTGTATACTTGTAGAAATGTTTATGTATTTGTTTTAAGATAAGAAAGTGATTTTATAGATCGATGTGAAAGCAGTAATGAATTACAATTGTTTTTGATGAGCTAATGTTTATATGGACATAATTCAATAAGAGGACGTTATCCTAACCTAGTCGCTACTAAGATTTTCGGGGACGAAAATCCCTAAGGGGGGGAGAGTTGTGACAGCCCTAATTTGACCCCAGTCGGGAAGTGGTTTCGGGACCACTAAATCGAGTTGTGAAAATAATTGAATGATAAATTTTGTGCTTAATTTGTGTGAAAATGCATATGTGAATTTGTGGTGCTTTGATTTTTGCCAATTAAGGTGAATTTTATTGAAAGGGACTTGTGTGAAAAATTTAAGAAATGTGCTAGGTATTTATGTGATGGCTTATTACTATGGTTTAAAAAGCATAAGGATGTTCATGTCAAATTGTCATTTTTTTATAGTGGCCGGCCATGTGGTTGAGTAAATGAAAAAGTATAAATTTTATATGTATTTATATATATAAATGTATTATAATATGTAATAACAATTTTATATTATAATGAAATAAGTAAGTGGGTGAAAAGAACAATGTTGATAACTTTTGTTCTTCATTGCCGAAAGGGGGGGGATAGGAGAGACCAAACTTTCGACTATGTTAGCATCAAAAGTAAGGTATGTTTCATGTGCTATCTTCAAAGTCTTGTGAAAATCTAGTTAATCACATAGTTTCCTACATAGCCCATGTTAAAAACTTTAGTTTTGGTTGAGGATATAGCATTCGGCCATTTACCTAAGTTTTTTGCTAAATTATTGATAGTTGAATGTTAGTTTTAAAGAATGAATAATTGTGATTGTAATGGAGTTTCATGTTGCTTAGGTGGTGAATTAAGCATATATGTGCATTAGATGCTAAGTAGGAAATCGGCTAATGTGTTGGGTGTACTATGGCCGATTGTGACTTGGATAAAATTTAGTAATGTATGTGCTTTAAATGTGTTATGAACTATTATAAGTTAAATTAAGTTGAAGCTTGGTAAAATTGAATAATTGTGGTTTAATTTCTTAATGGCAATTGGCTATTATGGTGAAATGCAAATGATAATATTTAGTTACTAGTATTTATATATGTGCTAGCCGGATTTGAACTTGAATGATGATTTGAGCACAATGTGTTGTATTGATATTATGCTTAAGTGAAATTATAGATATATATGATGAAATTGATTGGTGATATACATGTTTGAATAATATGTATGCAAAGAATGTGTGAAAGAGTGAATTGGTAATAATCTGTTTGGGACAGCAACAGTAAAGTGATTTTGGAAAATCACCATAAATTGTGGGAGTTGATTTAGAAGCTGAATAAATTATTTAATTAAAGCTTAATGAGTCTTGTTTCTTATAAAAGAAACCATGTAAGCAAAATAATTTCCGATAATAAGATATTTGAAGTGATGTGGGACAGGGTCAAAATGACTTCTAGATCCCCTGTTCTGTTTTTATAAAATCATTATAAATTGTACAAAAATGGTTATAAGATCTAGTTTATATGCTTAGACTCCTTAATGAGTCTAGTTTCAAATGAAATAAACGAGAACATATTTTGAATTCTGTATAATGAGAATTTTGATTCGTAGTGAAGAGTGGTCAGATTAGTCAAACAGTGAAACAAGAGAAACTTTAGGAAAAATCTGGCATTGATTTGCCAAACCAAAAATTCTGAAAATTTTATGGATAAAATATATATGAGTCTATTTTCAGGGAAAATTAACGGCACTTGATTTGGAGTTTTGTAGCTCCAGTTATAAATAATTTAGTGACTGTTGCTCAGGAAGACAGCTTGTAGTGAAATTATGATTATGTGGTAAACACTGACAACAAATTCGTTAATGAGTTGCTTATTGATTTCTTATAAGCTTACTATGATCAGTAAGTGTGAAAGTCAAATATATATATATATTATATTTATAAAGTGATGCTTGAATAGTCGAATAATGACTAGTTTAAAATCTTTGAATTTAAGCTCAAGAGCATAGAGGGACAAATTTGGATAAGGGAAAAGAGAAAGTAATCGAATAGCCGTTGTAATCATTCGGTAACATTCGAGGTAAGTTCTTAAGTGTTTAATCTTGATTCCTTTTTATATGCCTAAGAGTTAAATTGATATGGCAAAGAGAATGTAAATTTTATTTAGTTAATGTGCCGAATATGTAATGATTTAAGGCTATAACCCGATTATGGCTATTATGCTTAAGTTGAATTGGATTTGGAAATTTGATGCACTAAATGAGTGTTACAATGAGTAAACTATGTCGTATATGTGTTGGTAGAGATATCACGATTTGTGATTATTAAATATCTAAAGGAAACCATGATGTGTATAAAATTATTATTATTAGTCCTTTGTGGTAGCCAAATATGGCTTGGCACTAAAGTGATTAAATGTGAACTTCGATGAGGTAAACTATTAAAAGTGTAGTGCTTTAAGACTATGGGCTAATATGATATGTGGATTCGTTCCGTAAAGTAAATTATTCAGGTACGAACAACCTAATTAAGTACATGTGAATTAAATGAATTTGATGATTGGTGTGAATCGAAATGTAAATGATAGTGTTCATATAAAGCTTATATCCGAATGTAGCAAATGACTACTAATGTGATATGTTGAATGAGATGTGTTAATATATGATTAAATATGCATGATATTTGATGTGTATCCGGGCTTAAAGACCCGCAGGCTATATGCTGGAATTATATCCGGGTTAAATCCCACAGGCTTCGTGCTAGTAATATATCCGGGTTAAATCCCGCAGGCCTAGTGCTGGTATTATATCTGAGTTTAAAGTCCCGTAGACTTCATGCTGGTGTTATGTTTGGGTTTTATACCTCGCAGGCCAAGTGTTAGTGAATTTGATGAAGTATATGACTACGAGATCCTATGCTAAGATGATAAATTGAACTCGTATTACACATTAAGTGATTCAGGTATGTGATATATATATTATATGTGAGATTGACCTGACGGGAATTAAGAATGTGTAATGAGAAGCATATGAAAAGATGTTGTAAATTCATATGTATATTTGTATATGTGTGCATTCAGTTGTTATGCAAAGTTACAAAATAGTTTTCGATATTCTATTTAACTATGAATGTTGAAAGTAAGTGTGGGTAAGAAATGATACACTAGTGAAATTTGAAAGAATTAAAGTTAATCCGGAAGCTTGTAAATACAATGTTTATATGAGTTTGAGTATAAACGGAGTAAAATGATGTGTTTGTGCATAATCAGCCAAATAGTTTTGTACTCAGAAGTGTTATGTGATTTCGAACATTTGGTTTGTTTTTAAGTTCAACTGTTTAAACTGCTTAAGACTTACTAAGCTTATGAAAGCTTACTTTGAATGTTATGTTTCTCTGTTTATTTTTGTAGATCGTTGACTCTTACTATTAGCTTGGGGATCGTCAGCACTTCGTCACACTATCTACTAATGTAGTAATCATGTGATTTGGACTTAGCTTATGGCATGTATAGGATAGACTATAAATAGACTGATATTTTGACTATTGTATATAAGCCATGCGAATATGGCATCTTATGGAAGTTTACTTTTATAAGTTTTAAATTCGATCTTTGTTTGTGTCTATTAGTTATATAAATAAATGATCTTTTATTTAAGAAAAGGTTCAAAGTTTTACTGTTCTGATCTGATTCCTAATTTCTGGTAATGTCTCGTCCTATTCCGGCAACGGTTACGGGATAGGGGTGTTACATATTCGACACTAAGTGTGCAATTTGAAATAGTTGCAGGTATAAATAGCACAAGTGTGCGAAATGGAATAGCTTTGGCTGTATGAGGCACTAAGTGTGCGATACTGAGGTAACTTTGGCTATTTGAGATGGCACTAAGTGTGCGCGGTCATTTTAGCTTCGGCTAATTTTTAAAGCACTAAGTGTTCGAATTCTTAAAGTGTGAAAATACTTCGAAAAGAGTCAATGTATTCGAATGAGAGGTAAGAATGAAAAATGAATAAATACGGGAAAGTTCATGTATGTACGAAACCTATGTGGTAGATGGTACTGTGTACATAAAGCTTGATAAGTTGGTTTGAACATATTAATTTGTGATGGAATAGAATTGATAAATGATTTGAGAACTACTAAGTGTCTATTAGATAATGATGTATTGTATTATATAAAATGTTGGTTATATTTAGTATGAGCTTACTAAGCTTTTGAAAACTTACTTTGTATGTGTTTTCATTATTTTATAGATATCGAAGTTATTGTGAGCTCGGGGATCGTCGAGGATTGTCACCACACTATCAAACCTTGTTTTGTACTTTTGAAATGTATATAGTAAAGTATGGCATGTATAGGCTAGAAGGATTTTGGATATGTTTTGTAATGTTTATACCATGCCATGTGATATGGCTAGCTTGTGTTTAAACTTATGGTTGGAAATGTTATATGGTATGTGAGGCATTATGAATTATATGGTATGTTTTGAATGACCAAAGGAAATGGATCAATGTTGATAAGTTTTGGCAAGTTTTGAGCATGAGATTGAATGATGTATTGAAACATATGTTTTGGTATGATTTTAGTTTAGATTTGTCATGATTTGGTTGATGAAATGAGTTGGGAATGTAGTCGGAAATGATATGTCATGAATGGCTTATGTTTTGGTTGTGAATTAGTTATAAATGTTGTGCAAATATGCTTAGTTTGGTGTTTGTAGGATTGACCCAATTGGGGCGGCAAGTTGGCTATTCAAATGCCCTATTTTTGTCCACACGGGCAGAGACACAGGCATGTGTCTCAGCTGTGTGTGACACACGATCATGTTACACGGCCGTGTGTCCCCTAGGGTACCCTACGAATTAAAGTCAGTATACCCTCCAGCTTTGACACGGCCTAGAGACACGGGCGTGTCTATTGGTCATGTGTGTGACATGGGCTGGCACACGGGCGTGTCTATTGGTCGTGTGTGTCACACGGGCTAGCACACGGGCGTGTGGTTAGCCGTGCGGCCAAGTCAGTAGCCTCCCTAATTTTCACATGGCTTGGCACACGGGCGTGTCTTGAGGCCGTGTGGACAAGTCAGTATTTATGCTCTGTTTTGCCACAGCTTAGACACACGGGCGTGTCTAATGCTGTGTGAGGCACACAGCCTATTCACACGGGCGTGTGACCTTTGAAAAGTTTAAAATTTTTTGAAGTTTTGAAACTTACATGTGTTATCAATTTGGTCCCGAATGCATGATTTAGACTTTTTATGATCGTTTTAAATTCATATTGAATATGAATGACTTATATTATTGAAATGAGATGGTATTTGATATGTGATTGTTTGAACTGAGTTATAAGTTCGATATTGCCTCTTAATTTATTCCAGCGACAGTTACGGATTAGGTGTGTTACAAGCTATGAGCTCGGGGATCGTATTGGAACATCGTCACTCTATCAGTCGCTATTTTAGTACTTTGAAAGCTTGTACTTTCGACATAAGGCACGTATGGGCTTGTTTGGATATGGTTGGTTTTGAAATTTTATATATGTATAGCCATGCGAAAATGGCTTGATCATGATGTTAATGTTTGTGTATATTCGGTCATGTTATAAGCTCATTTTGGAATTATGTTTCATGGTATATATATATGATGTATTGGTTATACAAGTCGGTTATGTGATGTTAATGTAGTGATGGATATGTTTTTGATTATGATAAGTTTATATTAGCTAAGTTAAGAAAATATTATTGATTGTATATTGGTTGTTTAGGTATGGTTTTTAAATTGAAAATGATGTATATGTTTTAGGTATGTTTGTTTGTCTTTTGGGTAGTTAATAAGTAATATTTTTATTTAGTTATTTGATTATGAGGTGATATATTAGCTTGGAATTGAGTTGTGAAATTGATTTGATTTTTGTTACTAATTTGTTAGCCGAATAGATGATAAATGAATTGGTATGATATTAGCATATGGAATAGGTTTGTTTTAGTTTGGCATTCGTGTTTAAAACAAAATAGTTATGAGTGCTATATATTGAAATACGCATAAGTTGGTAATAATGATATTTAGTAATGTTTGTTTTTGAATTGTAACACCCAAAAATCCCGAAATCTCGATTTTTTTTTCTTTTGTGTGCTTAGCATTTTTGGTTAAGTGTTAATTATGTGATGGTAGGTCTTGGTCAAGGTTTGAGTTTGAACCTAAGGGTAAAAGAAATTATAGTTTAATTATTAAAAGAAACCTCAGGGCAAGTAGGTGGGCTTTTGAATAAATGAAGGGAAAATTGGACAGAAAAGAGTCTGCTAGCCCAAAGGATAAGTGGCGGGTTGCTAGTGTCAGAGGTCTGGGGTTCGAATCCCACTTTGCTCAAATAAGGGATTTATTTTTGCTTAAAAGATGGACAGAGGTGGCATTGGAGTTGAACTTTGTAGAGAGTGATAAGAGGAGAAATTTGAGAAGAGGATCAAGGGGTTAACAGGGAGAAAAACAAGGAGATGAGGAGTAAGGATGAGGTGAGCCAAATTGGGAACTTGGGCTTGAGAAATTCAGCTATAGGGGGGTTATAAATAGGTGCTGAATGGGAGGTGGCCAGGCTAATGCTGAATTCCCTTCACCTAGTTGCCAGAAACCCTTTGTTTTACTCTCTTTTCTCTGTGCCAATTTCCCCTCCTTCCTCTATACAATATTCTTTGTTTCACTTTTGGTTTAGCCGACTTCTTCTTCCTTTTTCCCTTGGTGCCGAATAATCATTTGTCTACCATTCAAATCTCAAGGGTCGAACACCTCTTTGGCCAAATACCTTTAGTGCCGCCACTACCCTTTCCATTCAGTTGATTCTAGTGTAAGTGTTCGCTCTTCCAATCAGTTTGTTTTGCTAAGTATCAATTATAGTCCCTCACTTCTTCTAATCGGCCTTTGGTAGGAATAGGTATCGAATCTCAGTCTTTGGATCTTTGCCGATTTGTTGCTCAGAGGAGAGACTTTGGTAAGTACTCTGGATCTTAGTTGGCTGAATGGTCGTAGTGAAGGTAAGGGGGACTTGTGTTGGATACAAGTCACCTGTTATTTTGGTTTTAATAGTTAAGATTGGTGCAGATCTAGGAGTTGATCGATGTTAGTGCTTAAGGAAGAGGCTGTTATAACTTGTCGCGCAAGGTAAGGTGAAAGGAGAGGTTTCGATTTTGGTAAAGATATGTATTAAGCATACGATTAATTGATGGGTGATATCGATTGTAGGTTCAGGGCTAAGGAAATCGTAGCACGTTTTATTACCAGGTTTGTACATACACTGCACACACAAGTAGATCGATAGATCCCGAAATGCCGAAATGCCAAAAAGATAAAATGCCGAAAAGCTGAAAGTTTAGGTATGATGGTCTTGCGAGTGCGCGAACACTTGTAAGGGGGAAACTGATAGGTTGCCTGAGGCCCTTGGGTGATTCAATGGACTTGGGTTGTGAATTGGCCAAACTGGCCAAATGGGCTAAATGGGCCCGATGGGCTGTTGGACCCATAGTAGGCAAAAATTGATAAGGGATGTTATGTGACAAAAAATATTATGTGAGCATAACTATAAATGTGATTGGGCCTAATGACCGTATGAATGTGATTTGGGCCTAATGGGCCACATAAATGTGATTGGGCCTAATGGGCCATATGAAAGAGATTGGGCCTAATGGGATATATACAGGTATTTGGATTTGTCTGGACTTTGTAAGAGGTTTTAGGCCTGGTATATGATGACTGCATAAAACTTAATTAATTTATTAAGGACCATGGACAAGTCATAGGGTTAAGATGTGGCAACGGGTATGTGCATGTCTAGGATTGGATTTAAGGAGAGCTTGGTACTTAAGCGATCTTAATGACCCACCTCCTCTTCTTTGGAATCCTACCTAGTGCATAGTATTCGTTCATCTTAGCTCACGGGATTTGTTAACGGGCCAATGAGAGTAAAAACACGTAATAAAAGGAAAATTACCGAAATACCCATATGCTTTGAGTGTAAGATTTATGATTGCTACATGTATATCTGCTGCATTCATATGATATTCTGTTTAGGATGCATATGGGTTGGGAATTATGGAACGGAGGAAGTATATGAGGGCCGCATGGTTGCTTGACAACCGTGGATCCACCGATGGCTTTTTAAGCCCATTATAGATTGGCAGCTTGTTGCAATGAAGGTAGTTCCGCAACCGGGCTACCATTGATGTGTATCGGTTGGGTGGGTTGATATTTATATCCCTACATGATGTGTAATGAGGGGCGGAGCTGATGTATCTGTTGGATTATTAAGGTGGGTTGCACTACATTGAATTGCATGTATGTTGTATGGTGAATGATGGATGCTTGTTACTTGTTGAGGGTTGTACACACTAAGTTTGCGAAAACTCACCTCCTCTTTTATTTTTCTCAGGTGATGCTCAGTAGGAGGTTCAATGTCTAGAGGGACTCTGGGTGGCCAGCTAGCAAGACAATTTGGATTCATTCTAAAAGTATATAAGTTACTCGTTTATTAAGAATTTTCATTTAGTATGGATTGTAATAAGGCCTCCCCCTTTTATTATTGTTTGGATTATTAAAGCCGTGCGTTGTAGTTATAAGAAGTGGAACTTGGATTTTCTAAGCTATAGTTTTCTTTTAATGCTACGTTTCCGTAACTCAAGTTTTAAAGGATAGGTTTTCTTAAGTCAAATGTTTTAAGAAAAACTTCGCAACGGAAAAGAGATTTTACTAAGTAGTTGAGATGTAACTTTTTAAGGTAGGGTTTTCAATGAAAATGAGTTTTTCGCTAAAACATTTCAATGTGACACGCCAGATTCAGCCATAACATTTAGGCTGGGTTTGGGGTGTTACATTTAGTGGTATCAGAGCCCAGGTTACAAAACGCGGGCTGTGAAGTGGAACCAAGTGGAACCAAAGCTGGGCCTTATTACTTGATTTCTTTTTGTGTTTTAATATATATATGTATATACATTTTTGATTAAATTACAATGTTTTAAAAGGGAAGTCTTGCTAAGCGGCACACCGAGTCTCCGACGTCGAACCAAGTAAGTTCTTTTATTCTTAAACCTGTTTAAATTGTTATACAGTAGATAGTTAGAGGGCTACTTTAGACGATTATGTTAGAATGGAACTGAAGCCCGTAGGATCCTGAAACTGTAGAGGATTTTCGAAAACAATATTCTCTTTAAATACTTTCATAAAACATCGGGTTAATTATTGAAACTAACTAAAACTTCATAAAATTTTTAATCCAGAAAATACATGAAACAACGATGAGTGCTAGAAGAGGTGCGAGAGGCCGTGGCCATGGCCGCAGAAGTGTGAGGGTTGAATCGTCGGCATCGAGCCATGTGCCCAATGTTGGAGGAGAAGAGGCTCCAGCCTCACCCGTGGCAAAGAATGGACAGTACGATCGAGCCGCAGAGGATGATGCATTGTCACAGGCAATGCTAAGCATTTTGGAGAGGGTCGCTGGGCCCAATAATGGCACGAGGAATCGGAGGTCCATCTCGGAGTGACTTCGATCAATTGGGGCTGAGGTCTTTAAGGGCATGGATGGTCTGGCTCCTAACGTGGCTGAATATTGGTTGGAGGCCAAAAAAGAATAATGAAGGACTTGGACTGTTCACCGGAACAGAAGCTAAAAGGGGCAGTCTCACTGTTGAGGGAAGAAGCTTATCAGTGGTGGCTGACCGTGAAAGAGGGCACTCAACCTGAGCAGGTCACTTGGGAGTTCTTCAAAGTTGCGTTCCAAGGGAAGTATGTAGGAACGAGTTATGTGGATGCTAGACGGAAGGAGTTCCTAAACTTGACCCAAGGAAACAAATCGGTGGTGAAGTATGAGGCGAAATTTCTGCTCGTTAGTAGGCATGCAAGAGTTATGGTGGCAATGGACTATGAGTGCTACGTTAGGTTTGAGGATGGACTAAGAGATAGTCTCAAGGTATTGATAGCCCCACAAAGGGAGCGAGTTTTCTCAGAGTTGGTGGAGAAAGCAAAGATAGCGGAGGAGGTAAAGCGCATGGAGTGCCTGAATCGAGAAAAGGAAAGGGGTAAGAATAAAAGGGAAGTCGAGACTCCTGGTGTTGGACAAAGGCCTAGGGCTAAGGCCAGAGTTATTGGGCCAGTTAGAGCAGTGCCCTCTGCTGCTAATCCAGGGGTGTCACCTTGTGTTGATTGTAGGAGAAGCCATGAAGGCGAGTGTTGGAAGAGGACAGGAACTGCTTAGCTTGTGGGTCTATGGAGCATAGGATCAGGAATTGCCCTAAAATGCTAGGACAAGTGCTAGTCGTGGGCCGAGGTAGTGCTCAGCCACCAAGGGGTGGTCAACTGCCGCCAAGGGGTCGTGGGCAGGCCAGGGGCGGTAATAGCAATGGACGTGGACGTGGAGCACTAGGAGGAAATGTTGGCCATGCTGAGGCGAGGCAGCCAGCTTTGGTCTATGCTGCTCATCCCCGAGAAGACGGGGATGCCTCAGCTGTGATAACGGGTACGTTCTTTATTTACGAGTTACCTTACACTGCATTGTTTGACATTGGATCGACGCATTCGTATGTTGTATGCAATGTGACTGAACCTTTCGCTAATATGTTTGAAATTACTGCGAATGAGATGACTGTGATAAGTCCATTAGGTCAGTTAGTGGGAGCGAATAAGTTGTTTAGGGAGGTACCCTTAGTAGTTCAAGGGGTTACCTTTTTAGCAGACTTGATGGAGTTGCTGTTTAGTGAGTTTGATTTAATCTTGGGTATGGACTGGCTGGTGAAACACTGAGCCACCTTAGATTACGCTACAAAGTGAATGGTGTTAAGAACGGTAGAAGAAAAGGAGGTGGTGGTGATTGGTGAATGTCAGAATTATCTATCGAACGTGATTACAACGTTAAGGCCTGAGAAGTTGGTGTGGAAGGGATGCGAAGCCTATTTGGCTTACATTAGTGATACGAAGGTTAAGAACCCTACTGTTGAGGAGTTGAGAACAGTTAGGGAATTCCCTGATGTTTTCCCCAAGGAGCTACCAGGGTTGCCGCCCAACCGAGAAGTGGAATTTGGAATCGAATTGTTACATGGTACGGCTCTAGTGTCCATCGCCCCTTATCGGATGGCACCAAAAGAGTTGGTGGAACTTAAGGTACAGATTCAGGAATTGTTGGATTGAGGATTCATCCGACCAAGTGTGTCTCCGTGGGGAGCACCGGTGTTATTCGTGAAGAAGAAAGATGGGACGTTGCGAATGTGCATCGACTACTGGCAGTTAAACAAGTTAACTATTAAAAGCAAGTATCCTCTACCGAGAATCGATGATCTTTTTGATCAGTTTAGGGGAGCTTCTATTTTCTCAAAGATTGACTTGCATTCGGGGTATCACCAATTGAGGGTTAAGGAGGTGAATGCTCATAAGACAGCTTTCAGAACTCGTTACGAGAACTACGAGTTCTTGGTGATGCCATTCAGGCTGACGAGTGCATCGATCGCTTTCATGGATCTTATGAATGGGATCGGTTTGTGGTGGTTTTCATAGATGACATTTTGGTGTACTCAAGAGATGAGGGTGAGCATGATGCGCCCTTAAGGATAGTGTTGCAGACTTTGAAGAAGAAGTAGCTGTATGCCAAATTCAGTAAGTGCAAATTTTGGCTAAGAGAGGTTACTTTTCTAGGACATGTGGTGTCAGTGGGGGGATTAAGGTCGATCCCCGAAAAATTGAAGCGATGTTAGAATGGAAAACACCCAAGTCGGTGTCAGAAATCCAAAGTTTTCTGGGCCTGGTAGGGTATTATAGGCGGTTTGTTGAGGGTTTTTCAGTAATTGCTGCACCCTTAACCAATTTGTTGAGGAAGGGGGTACCATTTGTTTGGACGGACAAGCAGCAAGAGAGTTTTGGAAAACTTAAGAAGGATTTAACTGAGGCCCCTGTGTTGATTCAGCCAGTGCCTGGGAAGGAGTTTATGGTTTATAGTGACGCATCGCATGTGGGCTTGGGATGTGTATTGATGTAAGAAGGAAAGGTGGTTGCGTATGCACCATGGCAACTTAAGACTCACGAGGTGAATTACCCATCCCATGACTTGGAACTAGTTGCGGTGGTTTTCGTGCTTAAAATATGGAGGCATTACTTATACGGGGAGAAGTATACAATTTATTCAGACCATAAGAGTTTGAAGTACCTCCTTACCCAGAAGGAGCTCAACCTTAGGCAACATAGGTGGGTGGAATTATTGAAGGATTATGATTGTACGATTGAATACCACCCTAGCAAAGCAAATGTGGTAGCCGAAGCGTTGAGTCATAAGGTTAAGTCAGACTTGAGGGCTATGCTCGCCCGTTTAAGTTTGTTGGATGATGGTAGCTTGTTAGCTGAGCTTCAAGTAAAACCGATATGGATCGAGTAGATAAGGAGTAAACAATTGATGGATGAGACCTTAGGTGCTTGTCTTAGGCAAGTAGAGAATGGGGAGATATCGGACTTTGGGATAAACAGTGAAGGAGTGTTTGTGTTTTCGTGGAAGAATGTGTATACCTAAGGATAATGATCTAAGACAGTCTATTCTGCGGGAAGCACATAGCTGCCTCTATGCTATGAATCCTGGCTGGAACAAGATGTATCAGAATTTACGGGAGCTTTATTGGTGGCCTGAACATAAGCGCGAGGTTATGGAATTCCTAAGTAAATGCTTGGTTTGTCAAAAGGTGAAGGCGGAGCATCAGTTGCCTTTAGGACTGCTTCAACTAGTAAAGATTCCACTTTGGAAGTGGGAAAGGATCACTATGGATTTTGTTAGTGGGCTACCCTTATTCCCTACTAAGAAAAACTCGATATGGGTTATAGTAGATCAGTTAACCAAGTCTGTTCATTTCGTACCGGTTCGCACCGACTACTCATTACAAAAGGTGGCTAGGTTGTATATGGCGGAGATTGTAAGATTGCATGGAGTGCCAGTATCCATAATATCCGATAGGGACCCACGTTTCACTTTGTGATTTTGGAATAAGCTGCATGAGGCGTTGGGTACTAGGTTGAACTTCAGTACGACATTCCACCCTCAAACTGATGGACAGTCGGAAAGGGTGATCCAAGTATTGGAGGATATGTTGAAGGGATGTGTGATTGAGTTCCGAGGTAGCTAGGAGGACTATTTGCTATTGGCCGAATTCACATACAATAATAGCCATCAAGCAAGTATTGGGATGGCTCCGTATGAAGCACTATATGGGTGAATGTGTCAAACTCCAACATGTTGGACGGAGTTGGGCAAACAAAGAGTTTTGGGCCCTAAGTTAGTAGTAGATACTGAGGATAAGGTAAAGTTGATTCGGGATCGGTTGAAGGAGGCCTCATATAGATAGAAATCATATGCTGACCTTAAGCGTCATGAGATAGAGTATGCAGTAGGGGACTTAGTTTTCCTTAAGGTCTCTCCGTGGAAGAAGGTGTTAAGGTTTGGACTGAAGGGGAAGCTAAGCCCAAGGTTCATTGGGCCTTATCGGATTGTAAGACAGATTGGGCCGGTTACTTATTAACTGGAATTACCTCCTGAATTGAGCCAGATCCACGACGTGTTTCATGTTTTCATGCTAAGGCGGTATCACTCAGATCCTTCACATGTCGTAGCGGTTGAGGAAATCGAGGTCAGGCCAAACCTAACCTTCGAGGAGGAGCCCATACAAATAATTGGTCGTGATGTTAAGGTACAAAGAAGGAAGTCCATTCCATTAGTCAAGGTGCTTTGGCATAATTACAAGACTGAGGAGGCTACTTGGGAACCTGAGGAAGCAATGCGACGTCAAGATCCTCAACTGTTTAAATCAGGTAAAATTTTGAGGACGAAATTTCTTTTAAGGGTTAGAGTTGTAATGGCCAGAAATCCTAAAATCTTGAATTTTTTCCTTTCTGTTGTGTGCTTAGCATTTCCAGTTAAGTGTTAATTATGTGATGGTAGATCTTGGTCAAGGTTTGAGTTCGAACCTAGGGGTAAAAGAAATTATAGTTTAATTATTAAAAGAACCCTAAGGGCAAGTAGGTGGGCTTTTGAATAAATGAAGGGAAAATTGGACAGAAAAGAGCCTCCTGGCCTAGGGGATAAGTGGCGTGTTGCTAGTGTCACAGGTCTAGGGTTTGAATCCCACTTCACTTAAAATAAGGGATTTATTTTTTCTTAAAAGATGGATAGAGGTAGCGTTGGAGTTGAACCCTGTAGGGAGTGATAAAAGGAGAAATTTGAGGAGAGGATCAAGGGGTTATCAGGGAGAAAAATGAGGAGATGAGGAGTAAGGATGAGGTGTAGCTGAATTGGGAACTTGGGCTTGAGAAGTTCGGCTATAGGGGTGCTATAAATAGGTAATGAATGGGAGGTGACCAGGCTAATGCCGAATTCCCTTCACCTTGTTGCCAGAAACCCTTTTCCCTAAAAGTTAGAAACCCTTTGTTTTACTCTTTTGTCTCTATGCCGATTTCCCCTCCTTCATCTACAAAATATTCTTTGTTTCACTTTTCGTTTAGCTGACTTCTTCTTCCTTTTTCCCTTGGTGCCAAATAATTATTTGTTTGCCATTCAAATCTCAAGGGTCGAACACCTCTTTGGCCAAATACCCTTGGTGCCGCCACTGTCCTTTCCATTCAGTCGATTCTAGTATAAGTATTCACTCTTCCAATCAGTTTGTTTTGCTAAGTATAAATTATTGTCCCTCACTTCTTCTAATCGGCCTTGGGTAGGAAAAGGTATCGAATCTTAGTATTTGGATCTCTATCGATTTGCTCCTAAGAGGAGAGACTTTGGTAAGTACTCTGGATTTTAGTTGGCTGAAAGGCCATAGTTAAGGAAAGGGGGACTTGTGTTGGATACAAGTCACCTGTTATTTTGGTTTTAATAGTTAAGATTGGTGTAGATCTAAGAGTTGATTGTGGTTAGTGCTTAAAGAAGAGGCTGTTATAACTTGTCGCGTAAGGTAAGGTGAAAGGTGAGGTTTCGATTTTGGTAAAGATATGTATTAAGCATACGATTAATTGATGGGTGATATCGATTGTAGGTTCAGGGTTAAGGAAATCGTAGCACGTTTTATTACCAGGTTTGTACATACACTGTACACACAAGTAGATCGATAGATCCCGAAATGCCGAAATGCCAAAAAGATAAAATGCCGAAAAGCTAAAAGTTTAGGTATGATGGTCTTGCGAGTGCGCGAACACTTGTAAGGGGGAAACTGATAGGTTGCCTGAGGCCCTTGGGTGATTCAATGGACTTGGGTTGTGAATTGGCCAAACCGGCCAAATGGGCTAAATGGGCCCGATGGGCTGTTGGACCCATAGTAGGCAAAAATTGATAAGGGATGTTATGTGACGAAAAATATTATGTGAGCATAACTATAAATGTGATTGGGCCTAATGACCGTATGAATGTGATTTGGGCCTAATGGGCCACATAAATGTGATTGGGCTTAATTGGCCATATGAAAGAGATTGGGCCTAATGGGCTATATACAGGTATGTGGATTTGTCTGGGCTTTGTAAGAGGTTTTAGGCCTAGTATATGATGACTGTATAAAATTTAATTAATTTATTAAGGACTGTGGATAAGTCATAGGGTTGAGATGTGGCAACGGGTATGTGCATGTCTAGGAGTGGATCTAGGGAGAGCTTGGTACTTAAACGGTCTTAATGACCCACCTACTCTTCTCTGGAATCCTACCTAGTGCATAGTATTCGTTCATCTTAGCTCACGGGATTTGTTAACGGGCCAAGGAGAGTAAAAACCCGTAATAAAAGGAAAATTACCAAAATACCCCTATGCGTTGAGTGTAAGATTTATGATTGCTACATGTATATCTGCTGCATTCATATGATATTCTGTTTAGGATGCATATGGGTTGGGAATTATGGAACGGAGGAAGTATATGAGGGTCGCATGGTTGCCTGACAATCGTGGATCCACCGACGGCTTTTTAAGCCCATTATATGATTGGCAGCTTGCTGCAATAAATGTAGTTCCGCAACCGGGCTACCATTGATGTGTATCAGTTGGGTGGGTTGATATTTATATCTTCCCATGATGTGTAATGAGGGACGGAGCTGATGTGTATCGGTTGGATTATTGAGGTGGGTTGCACTGCATTGCATTGCATGTATGTTGTATGGTGAATGATGGATGCTTGTTACTTGTCGAGGGTTGTACACACTGAGTTTGCGAAAACTCACCCCCTCTTTTATTTTTCTCAGGTGATGCTTAGTAGGAGGGTCGATGTCTGGAGGGACTCTAGGTGGCCAACTAGCAAGACAATTTGGATTCGTTCTAAAAGTATATAAGATACTCATTTATTAAGTAAATTTCATTTAGTATGGATTGTAATAAGGCCTCCCCTTTTATTATTGTGTGGATTGTTAAAGCCATGCGTTGTAATTATAAGAAGTAGAACATAGATTTTCTAAGCTATAGTTTTGTTTTAATGCTACGTTTCCACAGCTCAAGTTTTAAAGGATAAGTTTTCTTAAGTCAAATGTTTTAAGCAAAGCTTCACAACGGAAAAGAGATTTTACTAAGTAGTTGAGATGTAACTTTTTAAGGAAGCGTTTTTTGTAATAGCCTAAAATTGGGTCTAGTTGGAACAGAGGTTTCGGGACCACAAAATCTGAGATATAAATAATTATTTTATGATTATTTTGAGGTCTATGATATGATTGCATGATTGTGTGAAAATTTCGTGAAGAAATTCTATGCATAAAGTGCTTAATTCAAAGTTAAGGACTAAATTGAATAAGTTTCAAAACTTGCATTCTAGAAGTTTCTAGTATGAAATTGATTTGAAATATTAATTAGGAGGTCTTAAATAGCAATTTGACCAATTTTTAAGTTATGGACAAAAATTGGACATGGATGGAATTTTTGGAAAGTTTAGTAGTAAGGGTATTTTGGTCATTTAGGGGTAAAATGAATTAAAATACAAAATTAAAAGCCAATTTTGCTCATCTTCTTCACCATGGACGTGTATACCAAGGGAGACTCCATGGCTAGGGTTTTCAAGCTTCCCAAGCTCAATTGTAAGTCCGTTCTAACCCCGTTTTTCAAGTTCTTTACGTTTTTGGAGTCCCGGTAACTTGATTTAGCTTATGCTAGCAATAATTCAACCTAGGGTTCATATTTGGAAAAATACCCATAGGTAAAATTTGTGTATTCTGGTGTTTTATGAGACAATATGAGGTTTTAAATTATGTTAGACAACTTGTGCTATTCAGTTTTAAGTGAAAACGAGCAAAAGGGCTTAATCGGTAAAAATACCTAATAGTCATAAGTATATGTTAGAGTGAGAATTTGATGTTTCCATAGAAGGGAAAAGTGATCATCATGTCATAAAACATAAGAATAAGGAATGAAGTTTAATTCCCGAGCCTAGGGGCAAAAGTGTAAATATGCAAAAGTTTAGGGGCAAAATTGTAATTTTTCCGAAGTTTGAGTTAAGGACTGTTTTGAATAGTACATTAATTAAATAAGTAAAATATGATATTTTAGATCCCGGAAAATGAGATTTGAACCTAGAATGAGAGAAAAATCAAAAGTTGGGAAAGTTGGTAAAATGGCCGTTTTAATATCAAGGTAAGTTCATATGTATAATAAGCATTAATTTATGCATGTTTCAATGTAAAATTGATATATTTACTATGATCTCCGAGGTGTTGAAAGTATGTAAGTTGGTATGATAATAATACAACAATAATGCTGTAATTTATATTTGAAAGTTAAATTTAGTGAATTAATTGAATTATGTTAAATTAAATGATTATGGTGCCAAGTTTATGAATTGATTTAAAAATATGTCTATGGTACATGAAGTGCATTGAATTATCATACATAAATGTGATTTCTATGATTATGGATATTATGGGAAATTGTAAGTTCATATGATTTTTAATAAGACAATGTGTAATTTAATGTTATTGCGTTGATATTAAATGAGATGTAAGTTTATATGTAAGTAATACATCACTATTACTTGTATTATGATATTTTATAAAAATATTGGAAATATGTTTGTGGATAATTACTTGATTGGTGAAATTGTTGGAAAAGAGAGAGAAATCCTGGTTGAACCTTCGAAAAGATTGGATGATACAGATGGTATGTAGCTAGGTCACATGTATAGTGCTGAGTGCACATCATGTGTACAAGAGAGCTACAAGGCATTATGATGTAGCTAGGTCGCATGGGTGATACTATGTGTACACCATGTAGACAAGAGAGCTACGGGATATATGTAGCTAGGTCGCATGCATGGTTCCAAGTGAAGAACACCATGTAGACAAGAGAGCTACGAGATAAACTGGCTAGGTCACATGGGTGGTACTAAGTGTTCACCATGTGTACAAGAGAGCCGAACTATATGATGGGTGGAGCTATGTGCTGAAACCACCAAGTATCGAGGATTGATCCGAAGTGTTCAATGGGACACTCTCTATGTATTGCTTTGTGAGTTTTGTGATGAATATGTGCAGGAACTTGGTTATGTGAATGATGTGTTCATTAAGTGACTAGGATGTGGTAAGGTTATAAACAAGTAAGTTATACATGAGGATGATTTTATGGTGACTTTGTGATCATGGGCCTATACTTGTGATGTATGAAATGTGGTGAAAATGATTTGTGATATGTATGTTAAAATGAGGTTAATACAAAGAAAGTGTGAAAGAGTGAATTAGCAATAAAACTGTTTTGGACAGTAGCAGTGATGTGATTTTGAAAAATCACCAAAAATAGTATAAATTGAATCAAAGACTTAATGAGATATAAAATTAAATCTTAATGAGTCTATTTTCATATAAAAGAAACATAGAAAGCAAAGGAGTTCTATATTTTGAGATATTTATGTTTTTGTGAGACTGATTCAGAATGATTACGTGATCCCCTGTTCTGACTTTGGAAAATCACAAAAATTTGGAGAAAAATAATTAGAGGCTCAAAATTATATTTTTAAAATCCATAATGAGTCTACTTTCAAGATAAATCAACAATAACATTATCCGAGTTCTGTACTGTGAGATAATTATTTTTTTGTGAAGAGAGGTCAGAACTGTTAGAAAGTGAAACAGGGAAAATTTTAATGAATAAACTGTACTAATTGGCTAAACCAAAAATTATGAAAATTTTATGGTAGAAAGATATGTGAGTCTAGTTTCAGGGGAAATTTACGGATCTTAATTTTGATCTCTGTAGCTCGAATTATAAATAATTAAGTGACTATGACTCGTGTGGACAGTTTGAAGTAAACATTTATTAGTAAATTGTGAAATCGTACTTACAAGAATGCTATATACATTAAAGATGTGGAATGGAGAGTAGGAGGAGAAAAATAAATATATGTGGAATACATGGAAACTATGGTATATGAAATATTGATATAATGAAATAAATGATATGTGTTTATAAGAAAACAAAAAGAGAATGTTATGTATCATGACATGTATATATATATATGACTAGTCTCAATGTAATGCTTGTTGGGTATGGAATTGAATTGAAATGTTTCAGGAAAACATGTTATTTTGCGCATCTGAATCGTGGTATTTTATAAAGATATGATCTAGCTTTAAATATGAATGCTTGATGATTAAGCTGAAGATATTTGGTAAGATGATAATCTTGGTATAAATGTATAAGTGGTACTATAATAAACAAGGTAAAATGAGTATGAGAGACACATGTATGATGACTTACAAATGCTATGTTTGTGGTTTAATTGAGGATGTTTAATCATTAAATGAATACCATGTTATATGCTTTTGATTTTGTATAAGTGTGTAAGAGATCAAGGTTGACCAAAGCTTGGAAAATAGCCTAGGTATATTCCATACAGGCAGAGACACAACCATGTGTCTCAGCCGTGTATGGAACACGACTTTGGGACACGGGCGTGTGGAGCCTTAAAGCATGAAATTTCTGAGATTTTCGTAAGTTCTCGGTTTAGTCCCAAACCCTTTCTAAAGTATGTTTTGGGCTCCGTAGACTCAAATAAGGGACTATGTGTAAGAGAATGAACGCTTTGAAATATGAATAAAATTTTATGGCTCGTATTTTAGTTTAATGTTTGTATGTTTGTCTGGTAACGGCTCGTACCTTAGCCCGGTCTCGGATACGGGTAAGGGGTGTTACATTTTCAATGAAAATGAGGTTTTTGCTAAAGCACTTCAATGTGACACTCCAGATTCGACCATAACATCTGGGCCAGGTTTGGGGTGTTACACGATTTATATATGTTTGTTTAATAAACTGTGTGGGATAGCTTAACTTAGATTAATGTATGATTGTGCATGATATATGTGAGTTGGTATGTTTATTAAATAGCTAATGGAATGGGATTGCTACGGTTTGATGCGACTAATATGATAGCATTAAAAGTATGTTTGGCCATGCTGTAATGTTACTAATGTGGCATATGTGAATGGATATTAAGCAGTGTAATATGTTTTAATTTGTTTTAATATGCGCATGTACAGAAGTTATAAAATGATATGTTGGTTATACATCTAATGAAATAGATGTATTGACATATATTCGATACATGAAATGTAATGATATATGGTTGAATATATTTTAAGTTTGCGAGTGCCATTAATGTTAAGGTCATATGGTTCGAATATTATATTTATTAAGTATGAATAACATACTTTGATGCATGTTAGTTGAATTGAATATGTGATTAAATAGATGATATTAATATGTCTAAACTTTGGAGCATAGTTTGTATATGTAACCTGATGAATATAACATGTTTGATTTTAATTGACTATATATTAAAAATGTGTGAACTTGGCTTGATGTATGCAAATTTGGTTCGAATATTTGTAAAGAAATTTATATGTCTTTGGACATAAAATGAATTATATGAGCAAGCTGAACAGTGTTTTGTCAGGTAATGTCCCGTAACCCTAACCCGATGATACGGGTTAGGAGTGTTACATTTGATTGGTATCAGAGCTATGATTTCGTCTGTTCTAGGACTAACACAGTGCGTGTGATTCTAGCTATACATGCCATATTTGTAAACTTCGATAGTGTGATGATTCCTGACAATTAAAATGTGTTTTCATATAGTACATGGATCTCGATCGAGCCGTAGATGATGACGTGGAAAGTAATGCACCCACTCTCGCTCAAGGGGAGTACAATCTGATTCTAGACTTGTTATGAGTAGCCACGAGGGAGAGGCTAAACAAGCCTTCTTCCAGATGATAAATGAATGGTTTACACAATATATTCGGACAAATTCGGCTGCTCAACAACCTCCACCCCCATCTAATCCTCCATAAGTCCCTGTCATGCCACAAGCTGTGAATCCGATTCAATTGAGTAAGCCTCTGATTGATAAAATTAGAAAATATGGGCTGAAGAGTTTCATGCTACTACTGATGATGATGCTGAGAGAGCTGAGTTCTGGCTCGGAATACGATACGAGTGTTTGATGAAATGTCATATACCCTTGAAGAGTCTCTTAAATGTGTTGTTTCACTTCTAAGAGATACGGCGTATCATTAGTGGAAAAGTGGTTCTAAAAGAATGAGTCACTTGGAAGTTCTTTTAGATTGAGTTTAGACAGAAGTACATCAGTTAGAGATTCATAGATCAGAAACGCAAAGAGTTTCTTGAGCTGAAACAGGGTCATATGTCTATTACGAAATATGGACGAGAATTTGTGAGATTAAGTCAATATACACAAGAATGTGTTTTGACTGAAGCTATAATGTGTAAAATATTTGAAGACTGGTTGAATGAAGACATTAAGTTGTTAGTCGGGATTCTGGAAACAAAAGAATTTGTGATACTCGTCGAGCGAGCATGCAAAGCTGAAGAACTCGGGAAAGAGAAAAGAAAAGCTAATTTTGAAGCTAGAGATTCACGAAAAAGATCATCGAGTAAGTCATTTCAAATGGCATCAAAGAAGTTTCGAGATAATTTTAGGCGTTCAAAGGCTACTGTGGGCTACTCTAGACGAGATCGAGACAGATCACTTGTGAGTTCGAAAGCTACCTCTATAGCTAGTGTTGGTAACGTCAGATCAAAACAACCTGAGTGCAAATATTGCGGTAAATGACATCCCGGCAATTGTAGATTGAATAATCGAGCCAAATGTAGACCATTAGATCATTTCATCTCTGAGTGTCCTGAGTTGGCCAAGGAAGGTACAGTGTAAAATACGAGGCCGAGTAACACTACACCTAGAGGTAGACTACCCAGAAATACGGGTAATGTCAGTCATAGCTAGAGAATAACTAAAGATACAGCTGCTAGATCTAAATCCTGTGCACTTGCTAGAGCTTATGGCATTCGCGCTCGTGAAGAAGCTTCATCTCCTGATTTTATTACCGGTACTTTCACTCTCTATGATACTAATGTTGTTGTATTTATTGATCCTGGATCGACTCATTCTTATGTATATGAGACTTTAGTATCCAGTAAGACTTTGCCTGCAGAGTCTACTGAATTTGTAATTAGAGTATCGAACCCCTTAGACCGGTGTGTTTTGGTTGATAAAGTATGCAAGAATTGTCCATTGATGATTTGAGATTTCTATTTTCTGGCCAATCTAATGTTTTTGCCATTCAACGAATTTGATATAATTCTGGGTATGGATTGGTTAACATTGTATGATGCTATTGTAAACTGCAAATGGAAGACGATTGATTTGAGATGCCAGAATAATGAGATTATCCAGATTGAATAAGATTATTTGAATGGTTTACCGACAGTGATTTCTTCGATGTTGCTCAGAAATATATGAGAAAGGGTTATGAAGCTTACTTTGCCTATGTGCTTGACTCTAAAGTGACTGAAAAGAAGATTGAATCAGTACCAGTTGTGTACGAATATCCGAATGTGTTTCCTGAAGAGTTATTGGGTTAGCCGCCAATCCAAGAGATAGAGTTTGGTATTGAGTTAGTGTTGGGAACAACTTCGATGTCGATAACTTCATATAGAATGGCATTGACCGAATTAAAAGAGTTGAAAGCTCAGTTGCAAGAGTTGACTGATAGAGGTTTCACATGACCGAGTTATTCTCCTTGGGTGCACTGGTTTTTTTGTGAAAAAGAGAGACGGAACTATGAGAATGTGCATCGTTCATCAACAGCTCAATAAAGTGACTATCAAGAATAAATATCCTCTGCGAAGAATAGACAATTTGTTTGATCAGTTGAAAAGGGCTACAATGTTTTCAAAGATAGATTTGAGTCAGGTTACTATCAGTTGCGAGTTAAAGGCTCCAATGTGCCGAAAACTACTTTTTGAACGAGGTACAGACATATGAGTTTTTAGTTATGCCTTTCTGATTAACGAATGCACCTGCTATTTTTATGGACCTAATGAATTTAGTCTTCAGACCGTATTTGGATAGATTTATTGTTGTGTTTATTGATGACATCTTGATTTATTCTCGTGATGAACCCGAACATGCTGAACATCTGAAATTAGTGTTACAGACTTTGAGAGATAATCAGCTATTTGGAAAGTTCAGTAAATATGAATTTTGGTTGCGTGAAGCCAATTTTCTGGGGCATATTGTGTCAGCATCACGTATTTGAGGGGATCCGAGCAAGATTTCGGCAATATTAGATTGGAAGCCTCCGAGAAATGTATTCGAAGTCCAATGCTTTTTGGGACTCACCGGTTATTACAGACGATTTGTAAAAGGTTTCTCTATGATTGCAACCCCAATAACGAGACTGCTTGTAAAAGCCCGATTTAAACCTTAGTCAAAATAATAGTTTCGAGACCACAAAATCTGAGTCAAAAAATATTTTAATATTATTTTATGTGTTTACAGTATGTGACTAAGCATGTGTGAAAGTTTCGTGTGAAAATTTTATCATTTGTGTGCCCGATTTGAAAAAGGACCTAATTACATAAAATGCAAAAGTGATTTGTTATTTGTTAATGTACTAAATTACTATGATTTGTTTATATGAAAGTCCTTATAAGGTTATTATGCCATTAAAAGGTTAATGGACATTTTTTACCATGAATTATATGTTGGTTATTAATTATTCATTAAAGGTATATTATTAAATTATCAATTAAGTGACAATTTAATCAAAACCAACATAAAAATTAGCTTATTATTCCTCCTTTTTGGACAAAAACCACAAATAAAATTAGGGTTGGAAGAGCTTTCATGTTCGGCACTATTAAGCTTTGAATTAGGTATGTTTTTGTTTGGGTTTTTGATAATTTCTATGTTTTTGTGATTGTTGCTTTTTATTTTACTAAGCCCATGCCTCAAATTCTGAATTTGATTATCATTTTAAGATATGCCATTGATGAAATTATGAGTTTTATGCAGTTTGATGATAGTAAATGAAAGATATGTGTTTGGTTAACAAGTTTTGTCTTTGAATTTCTGATGAATTTGAGTAATTTGGGCTAAATTGTTAAAATGAGAAATTTAGGGACTAAAATGTGAAATAAATAAAATATATGGACTTGTATGAACTCCATAAAAATTTGGCTAAGCATGTGTAAAAGGAAATTTTGTGTATTTTGTCATTTTGTGAATTAGGGACTAAAGTGTCAAAATTTGAAAATGTGAGGGCTAATTTGCAAAATTCCCTAATTATGTGTTTTTGAATTGAATTGAATGATTTGGTGAATAAAATAGTTAAATTTGAATTTATATAGATCAAGAACCAAAGAAAACGGAATTAGATCGGGGAAAGTCGAAAGTTGTCGAATAATCGATTCAGTTCGTTCAGATCTGTACGTGGTAAGTCAATATACAAAAAAATGTGTTTGAGTTAATTTATTTATGCTTATATGCTATTGAAATGAAATGAATGGCTTGGAAGATGAATATGTGAAATTGAGAAAGCATCGACAGTGTTTTGACGTTCGAAAAGCCCCGTACGAACCTTAGGAATAGTTAGGATACATACCACATGGCATAGGATCTGATATGAGATTTCACGTAAGACCACATCTGGGACGTTGGCATTGACTTATGATTTACATGTAAGACCATGTCTGGGACGTCGACATTGTATTTGATTTTGTATAAGACCCTGTCTGAGACAGTGGCATCAATATTTGATTACATGTAAGACCACGTCTGGGACTTGGCATTGTATGAGCTTTCTGAGTTATCTGCGTATCCTTATGATTTCGAATGGTTCAACGAGCATTCCGAGAAAAGAATGAATATATGAAATTTGTATCCAAGTCAGGTATGTTTGAAATGTATACTATGTTTGAGAATAAAAGGTAAGTACATGTGCAAGTGATGATATATGATATAAATATGAGAAAATATTCTATATGAGCAAATGAATTGGGATTATGTGAATTGTATATGAACTATGTAGTAAGTGATAGTATTTGGCCATTAATTACATGAATGGTTTGGTTTATAATTGTGTTATATGATAAGTTTATTTGTATATGGCTTTTGAAAGCTTACTTTGTATGTGTTTGCATTGTTTTATAGATATCGAAGCTACTGGAAGCTCGAGTATATGCTAGAAGTATCTGAATATGTTTTGTAATGTGTATATATCTAGCCATGTGATATGGCTTGGTTATGGATGTGATTATGAATGGATTTTTGGTATATGTTTTGTGTTAAAAAATGGTACGATTTGATGCATTCTTGAATGACCAAATGAAATAGTCAATTTTGGTAAGTTATGGTATATGCTTATTTTGGGATTTGGTAATAGTTTGGCATCAGATAGAATGTGAAACTTAGTGATAAGGACATGTATAATTGAATGTGTTTGGTAGGTAAATATGGTATGTTTTAGTTAGGATAATGAGCATGAATTTAGTTGATGAATATATGATATGAATGATGAATGTTTTGTGGTTGAAATTGGTTGGAAATATGATGTATTTGATGCTTGAATGTTACTTGTAGGGAGGATCCTAAATGAGTGGCAATTTGGCCTTGTAAATGGCCTATTTTTGAGCACACGGGTAGGGACACGGGCGTATGTCTCAGCCGTGTTACTCATTGGCCATTTCGAAATGAGCCTGGCCAGACCACACGGTCGCACACACGGGCATGTGCTAGGCCGTGTGGCCAAGTTAGTTTCAAGCACAGATTAGACATACGGGTGTGTTATTGGCTGTGTAACCCACGTTAGTAGCCTCCTTAATTTTCACACGCCTGGCACACGGGCGTGTCTTGTGGCCGTTTGAACAGGTTAGTATGTATGCCCTGTTTTGCCACAGCCTATACACACAGGCGTGTCTAATGCCGTGTGAGGCACACGGCTTGTTCACACAGGTGTGTGACCTATATAACATTGAATAATGTTTAAGTTTAAAAAAAATTTGTTTGTGCTCGGTTTAGTCCCAACCCCTTTCTAATGCATGTTTAAGGTCTCAATGACCTATGTAAGGGACCCGGTTATGATGTGTGACTATGATGATATAATTATTATGAAATGTTTGAGAAATGTTCTGATATGTCCGGTAATGCCTCTTAACCATAGCCTGGTGATAGATACGAGTCAGGAGAGTTACATTTGGTTGGTATCAGAGCTACAGTTTAGTTGATTCTAGGACTAACATAGTGTTTGTGAGTCTAACTATACATGCCATATTTATGAATTGCAATAGTGTGATGAATCCTAATAATGAAAATGTGTTTTTATATAGCAAATGGATCCCGAATGAGCTGTAGCTGATGATGTCGAAAATAATGTGCCTGCTCTCGTGCAAGGGACAGCGCTATCCGATTCTAGACCTACTACTAGTAGTCATGATGGAGAGGCTAAGAAAGCCTTCTATCAAATGATGAACGATTGGTTCACCCAATATATTCGAACTAATCCGGCTATGCCATAACCTTCACCTCCGGTCAATCCTCCGCAAGTTCCTATCATACCACAAGCTAATCCGGTTCAATTGAATAAGCCTCCGGTTGACAAAATTAGAGAAAATAATACGAGTGTTCGATGAATTGTTATTGACTCCAGACGAATGCTTAAAATGTGCTGTATCACTTTTGAGAGATACGGTGTATCATTGGTGAAAGACATTGATATCGGTGGTTCAAAGAGAACGAGTCACCTAGTATTTCTTTCAAGCTGAATTCTGAAAGAAATATGTCAGTCAGAGATTTATCGAATAGAAATGCAAAGAGTTTCTTGAGCTTAAACAAGGTCGTATGTCTGTTACGAAATACGAGCGTGAATTTGTGGGATTGAGTCAATATGCACGGGAATGTGTCTCGACTGAACCAATTTTGTGCAAAAAATTTGAGGATAGTTTGAATGAAGATATCCATTTGGTAGTCGAGATTCTAGAAATAAAAGAGTTTGTTGTGCTTGTTGAGCGAGCATGTAAAGCTGAAGAACTCGAGAAAGAGAAAAAAAAGCTGACTCAGAAGCTAGAGATATGATAAAGAGATCTACAAGTAAATCATTTCAGTATATGTCAAAGAAATTCCGAGACGATTATAGTTGTTCAAAGGCTAATGTGGGACATTTGAGTAGAGATCGTGCAAGATTGCATTCGAGCTTCAGAGCTTCAGCTACTTCTGTTTCTAGTGCTGGAAATGTACGATCCAATCGACCTGAGTGTAAACACTGTGGTAAAAGACATCCTGACAATTGTAGACTGTATGATCAGGCTTGTTTCAAATGTAAATCTTTAGATCATTTTATACGAGATTGTCTCGAGTAAGTTGAATAAGAGATAACACAAAATCCGAGACCGAGTAACACCTCAACTCCAGGTAGACCACCCAAAAATACGGGAAATGTGAGTGGCAGCTAAAGGGGAACAAAAGATGTGACTGTTAGATCTGAGGCTCGCACACCTGCCAGAGCTTATGCCATTCGAGTTCGTGAGGAAGCTTCGTCTCCAGATGTTATAACTGTACTTTTGCTCTTTACGATACTTCTGTGATTGCATTGATAGATCCAAGATCGACACATTCATATATATGCATGAATTTAGTATCCAGTAAGACTTTGCCTATAGAGTCTACTGAATTTGTGATTAGAGCATCGAACCCCCTAGGCAGATGTGTTTTGGTTGATAAAATCTGCAAGAATTGTTCGCTAATGTTTCGAGACATTTCTTTTGGCTGATTTAATGGTATTACCCTTTGATGAGTTTTATATAGTTCTGGGTATGGATTGGCTAACTTTGGAAGATGCTGTTGTGAATTGCAAATAGAAAATTATTGATTTGAGATGCAAGAATGATGAAATAATCTGAATTGAATCTAGTGATTTGAATGGGTTACCGGCTGTGATTTCATTAATGAAAGCTCTGAGTATTGTGAGAAAAGGTTGTGAAGCTTATTTTGCTTATGTGATTGATTCGAAAGTAGCAGACAAGAAAGCTGAATCAGTGTTTGTTGCCTGTGAATTCCCTGATGTGTTTCCTGAAGAACTTCCAAGATTACCTCCGATTCAAAAAGTAGAATTTGGCATTGAGTTAGTACTGGAACTACTTCGATTTTGATTGATCCATATAGAATGGCTCTAACCGAGTTAACAGAGTTAAAGTCTCAGCTGCAAGAGTTGACCGATAGAGGATTCGCAAGACTGAGTTTTTCACCTTGGGGTGCTCCTGTTCTGTTTGTTAAAAAGAAAGATGGCACGATGAGAATGTGCATTGATTATTGTCAATTGAACAAAGTGACTATCAAGAAGAAATATCCTCTGCCTCGAATTGATGATTTGTTTGATCAGTTGAAAGGAGCTATTGTGGTTTCAAAGATAGATCACATATCAGGTTACTATCAGTTGTGAGTAAAAGATTCAGACATTTTGAAAATTGCATTTAAAACGAGGTATGAACACTATGAGTTTGTAGTTATGCCTTTTGGATTAACGAATACACCTTCTGTCTTTATAGACTTGATGAACATAATTTTCAGACCGCACCTGGATCGATTTGTTGTTGTATTATTTGATGACATTTTGATTTACTCTCATAATGAATTCAAGCATGCTGCACATTTGAGAATAGTGCTACAGACTTTGCATGATAAGCAATTGTATGCGAAGTTTAGCAAATATGAGTTTTGGTTGAGCAAAGTTGGTTTTCTGGGCCATATTGTGTCAGCATCAGGTATCTGAGTTGATCTGAGCAAAATTTCAGCTATTTTGGATTGGAAGCCTCCGAGAAATGTTTCTAAAGTCCACAGTTTCCTAGGACTTGCCGATTATTATAGACGGTTCGTAAAAGGTTTTTCGATGATTTCGACTCCGTTGAAAAAATTGCTTCAGAAAGATGTGAAATTTGAGTGGTCAGAAAAGTGTCAAAAAAGCTTTGATCAGTTGAAAGCCTTATTGGCTAAAGCTTCTATGTTAGTACAACCAGAATTGGGTAAAGAATTTGTGATCTACAGTGATGCTTTGTTGAATGGTCTGGGTTGCGTTTGATGCAATAAGGCAAAGTAATTGCTTATGCTTTGAGACAGTTAAAGCCACACGAAAAAAACTATCCAGCGCACGACCTTGAATTAGCTGCGATTGTGTTTGCTTTGAAGATTTGGCGCCATTATCTGTTCGGTGAAAAATGTCATGTATTTTTAGATCATAAAAGTTTGAAATATATAATGACTCAAAAAGATTTGAATCTGCGACAGAGAAGATGGTTAGAGTTGCTAAAAGACTACGAACTTGTTATTGATTATCATTCGGGAAATGCAAATGTTGTTGCTGATGCTTTGAGTCGAAAGTTACTATTTGCATTACGCACGATGAATACTCATTTGGTTCTATCTAATGATGGTTCGATTTTAGCTGAATTGAAAGTGAGATAGTTATTTTTACAATAGATTATTGATGCTTAGAAAGTTGATAATGAGATAATAGCAAAACGAGCTCAGTATGATTTGGATTCTGATTTTGAATATCGAATTGATAATGACGATTGTTTGAGATTTCGAGATCGAATTTGTGTTCTCAGAAATCCAGAATTGATTTAGATGATTTTGAACGAAGCTCATAATAGTCGATTATCTGTGCATCCGGGTAGTACAAAAATGTATAATGATTTAAAACAGCATTACTGGTGGTCTAGAATGAAAAGAGATATCTCTGACTTTGTTTCGAAGTGTTTGATTTGTCTGCAAGTTAAAGCTGAACATCAAGTGCCATCTGGTTTGTTACAATCAATTATGATTCCTGAGTGGAAATGGGATAGAGTGACGATGGACTTTGTTTCAGGTTTGCCCCTATCTCTGTGAAAGAAAGATGTTATTTGGGTTGTGATTGATAGATTGACGAAATCAACTCATTTTATTCTGGTACGATTTGGCTACTCACTTGATAAAGTAGATGAGTTATACATTTCTGATATTGTGAGATTACACAGAGTACCATTGTCTATTGTGTCAGATAGAGATCTGAGATTTACTTCGCGATTTTAGAAGAAATTACAAGAGGCTTTAGGTACGAAATTGCATTTCAGTACTGCTTTTCACCTGCAGACGGATGGTCAATCTGAGCGGATTATTCAGATTCTCAAGGATATGTTGAGATGTTGCATTCTTGAGTTTGAAGGTATGTGGGAACAATATTTTCCATTGATTGAATTTGCCTACAATAATAGTTTTCAATTAAGCATTAAAATGGCACCGTACGAAGCCTTATATGGTAGAAAATGTCGTTCACCTTTGTATTGGATGAACTCAATAAGAATAAGATACACGGGGTTAAATTGATAAAAGAGACTGAACAGAAAGTAAAAGTGATCCGAAATAGTCTGAAAGCAGCTTTCGATCGTCAAAAATCTTATGCAGATTTGAAATGAAAAGATATTGAATGTGAGATCGGTGACAAAGTGTTTCTGAAAGTATCCCCATGGAAGAAAGTATTCCGGTTCAGAAGAAAAGGAAAATTGAGTTCGAGGTTTATTGGGCCGTATGAGATTATTGAGCGTATCGGGCAGTTGCTTATCGATTGTTATTGCCACCTGAGCTAGAAAAGATTCATAATGTGTTTCATGTATCGATGCTTAGACGATACAGATCTGATCCCTCGCATGTGATTTCTCTGTCTGAGATTCAGATTTAGTCCGATATGACCTACGATGAAGAACCAATCTGTATTTCAGTTCGTGAGGTTAAAGAATTGCGAAATAAAAAAAATTACGTTAGTAAAAGTGATGTGGCATTGACATGGTATTGAAGAGGCTACGTGGGAGCCTGAAGATGCTATGAAATAGCAATATCTGAATCTGTTTAACGGTAAGATTTTTGGGGACGAAAATCTCTAAGGGGGGAGAGTTGTAACAGCTCGGTTTAGACCCTAGTCGAAATAGTGGTTTCGGGACCACAAAATCTGAGTCAAAAAATATTTTAATATTATTTTCTGTGTTTACAGTATGTGACTAAGCATGTGTGAAAGTTTCTTATGAAAATTTTATTGTTTGTGTGCCCAATTTGATAAAAGGACCTAATCGCATAAAATGCAAAAGGGACTTGCTATTTGTTAGTGTACTAAATTGCTATGATTTGTTTCTATGAAAGTCCTTATAGGTTATTATGCCATTAAAAGGTTAATGAACATTTTTGACTGTGAATTATATGTTGGTTATTAATGATTCATTAAAGACATATTAGTAAATTATCAAATAAGTGATAATTTAATAAAACCAAAATCAAAATTAGCTTATTATTCATCCTTTTTGGCTGAAAATCAAAAAGAAAATTAGGGTTGGAAGAGTTTTCATGTTTGGCACTATTAAGCTTTGATTTAGGTATGTTTTTGTTTTGGCTTTTGAGAATTTCTACGTTTTTGTGATTGTTGCTTTGTGTTTTACTAAGCCCATGCCTCAATTTCTAAATTTGATTATGATTTTAAGATATGCCATTGATGAAATTATGAGTTTTATGAAGTTTGATGATAGTAAATGAAATATATGTGTTTGGTTAACATGTTTTGTCTTTGAATTTTTTATGAATTTGAGTAATTTGGGCTAAATTGTGAAAATGAGAAATTGAGGGACTAAAATGTGAAATAAATAAAATATATGTACTTGTATAAACTCTATAAAAATTTGGCTAAGCATTTGTAAAAGGAAATTTTGTGTATTTTGTCATTTTGTGAATTAGGGACTAAAGTGTCAAAATTTGAAAATGTGAGGGCTAATTTGCAAAATGCCCTAATTATGTGTTTTTGAATTAAATTGAATGATTTGGTGAATAAAATAGTTAAATTTGAATTTATATAGATCAAGAACCAAAGAAAACGGAATTAGATCGGGGAAAGTCAAAAGTCGTCGAATAATCAATTAGTTTGTTTGAATCCATACGAGGTAGGTCAATATACAAACAAATGTGTTTGAATCAATTTATTTATGCTTATATGCTATTGAAATGAAATGAATGGCTTGGAAGATGAATATGTGAATTTGAGAAAGCATGGACAGTGTTTTGACATCCGAAAAGCCCCACACAAACCTTAGGAATAGTTAGGATACATATGTCATGACATAGGATCCGATATGAGAATTCATGTAAGACCACGTCTGGGACGTTGGCATCGAATTATGGCTTACGCGTAAGACCATGTCTAGGGCATTAGCATTGTATTTGATTTCGTGTAAGACCTTGTCTGAGACAGTGGCATCGATATTTGATTACATGTAAGACCACACCTTGGACGTTTGAATTGTACGAGCTTTCTGAGTTATCAACAGATCCTTATGATTCCGAATGGCTCAAGGGGCATTCTGAGAAAAGAATGAATATATGAAATGTGTATTCGAATCAGGTACGTTTGAAATGCATACTATGTTTGAGAATAAAAGGTAAGTACATGTGCAAGTGATGATATATGATATAAATATGATAAAATATGCTAAATGAGCAAATGAATTGGGATTCCGTGAATTGTATATGAACTATGTAGTAAGTGATAGTATATGGCCATGAATTACATGAATGGTTTGGTTTATAATTGTGTTATGTGATAAGTTTATTTGTATATGGCTTACTAAGCTTTTGAAAGCTTACTTTGTGTGTGTGTTTGGATTGTTATATAGATATCGAAGCTACCAGAAACTCAGGGATCGTTGAGGATCATCACCACACTATTAAACTCTATTTTGGTACCTTTTGAAAATGTATATATTGAAGTATGGTACGTAAAGGCTAGAAGTATGTGAATATGTTTTGTAATGCGTATATATCTAGCCATGTGAAATGGATTGGTTATGGATGTGATCATGAATGGATTTTTGGTATATGTTTTGTGTTCAAAAATGGTACGTTTTGATGCATTCTTGAATGACCAAATGAAATGGCCAATTTTGGTAAGTTATGGTATATGCTTATTTTGGGATTTGGTAATAGTTTGGCATGAGAAAGAATGTGAAACTTAGTGATAAGGACATGTATAATTGAATGTGTTTGGTAGGTAAATATGGTATGTTTTAGTTAGGATAATGAGCATGAATTTAGTTGATGAATTTATGATATGAATGATGAATGTTTTGTGGTTGAAATTGGCTGGAAATATGATGTATTTGATGGTTGAATGTTACTTGTAGGGAGGACCCTAAGTGGGTGGCAATTTGGCCTTGTAAATGGCCTATTTTTGCACACATGGGCAGGGACATGGACGTGTGTCTCAACCGTGTTGCTCAATGGCCATTTCAAAATGAGCCTAGGCAGACCACACGGTTACACACACGGGCGTGTGCTAGGCCGTGTGGCCAAGTCAGTTTCGAACACGGGTTAGACACACGGGCGTGTGACTGGCCATGTGACCTAAGTCAGTAGCCTTATTAATTTTCACACAGCCTAGCACACAGGAGTGTCTTGTGGCCGTGTGAACAAGTCAGTTTGTATGCCCTATTTTGCCATGGCCCAAACACACGGGCGTGTCTAATGCCGTGTGAGGCACACGGTCTATTCACATGGGCACGTGCATTGTATAAGTTTAAAAAAATTTTAAGTTTTAGAAAAATTTTGTATGTGTTAGGTTTAGTCCCGACCCCTTTCTAATCCATGTTTAAGGTCTTGATGAACTATGTAAGGGACTCAATTGTGATGTGTGACTATGATGATATAATAATTATTAAATGTTTGAGAAATGTTCCAATATGTCTGGTAATGCCTCTTAACCCTAGTCTGGCGATGGATATGGGTTAGGGGTGTTACATTGCTTCAGAAATATGTTAAATTTGAGTGGTTAGATAAGTGCAAGAAAAGTTTTGATCAGCTGAAAGCCTTATTGACTGAAGCTCAAGTTTTAGTTCTGCCAGAATCGGGTAAAGAATTCATAATCTATAGTGATGCATCATTGAATGGACTGGGATGTGTTTTGATGCAGGAAGGCAAAGTCATAGCTTATGCCTTGAGATAATTAAAGCCACATAAAAAGAATTACCTGATGCATGATTTGGATTTAGCAGCTATTGTGTTCGCGTTGAAGATCTGGCGCCACTATTTGTTCTGTGAGAAGTATCATGTTTATTCTGATCACAAAAGCTTAAAATATTTGATGACTCAGAATGATTTGAATTTACGACAACGAAGATTGTTGGAATTGTTGAAAGATTACGAGCTAGTGATTGACTACCATCCGAGAAAGGCTAATGTTGTGGCTAATGCTTTAAGTCATAAATCTTTGTTTGCACTACGTGGGATGAATACTCAGATGACTCTATCTGATGATGGCTCAATTATAGCTGAGTTGAAAGTGAGACCGTTATTTATTCAGTAGATTTACGAAGCTCAGAAAGTTGATAATGAATTGTTAGCAAAACGAGCTCAATGTGATTCGAACTCTGATTCAGAATTTTGAGTTGATACTGATGATTATTTAAGATTCAGAGGCCGAATATGTATTCCTAGAAACTCAGAGTTGATTTGGATGATTTTGAATGAAGCACATAGTAGTCATTTGTCTATTCATCCAGGAAGCACGAAAATGTATAATGATTTGAAACAGTTTTACTGGTGGTCTAGTATGAAGTGAGATATCTCTAAATTTGTTTCGAAATGTTTAATCTGTTAGGAAGTTAAAGCTGAGCATCAAGTACCGTCTGGGTTACTTCAACCGATTATGATTCCCGAGTGGAAATGGGACAGAATCACGATGGATTTTGTATTAGGTTTGCCTCTGTCTCTAATTAAGAAAGAATCGGTGTGACAGCCCTAAATTGACCCTAGTCGGAAAGTGGTTTCGGGACCACTAAACTGAGTCATAAAAATAATTGACCGTCATATTTGATGTTTATTATATGTATATATGCATGTGTGAAAATTTCATGTTTGAATTTTGTTAATTGTAAGTGAATTTTATTAAATAGGACTTATGTGAGAAAATTTAGAAATGTGCTAGGCTAATGTAAAGTGGCCCATTTATGCATGTTGCAAATAATTGTACTTGCATGTCAAATACCCCTTTTTTTATAAGTGGTGGCCGGCCGTGATGGTCACATATATATAATATGTACTAAATCTTAATTAAATGGCCATTATTTTATGCAAAAGAAAGGAAATAAATAAAAGAAAGAATAAAAAAGAAAAGTAATGAAAACAAAGCTTGTATCCTTGGTTCTTCTTGGCCGATTGTAAAGAGGAAGTAGGGAGGGAGGCATTCGGTCATCCTAGGCTAATAGCAAGGTAAGAAGTTTATATTAGTTCATGAAATTTTGGTTAATCTTGAGTAAGATATCAAGCTACTTTTGTAACCCATGTAGAAATTTTGATTTGTGTTATGGACTAGGGCTTTCGGCTATGGTATTTGACAATGGTGAATTTTGTTGTTCCATGTTAAATTTAGATGAGCAAAGATAGATGAGTGTTTGAACTATACAAATAATCATATGTGAGCAATGGGTGCTAAAGGGAAAGGAATCGACTACCTTATTATGTACCAAGGCCGAATGTGTACTTGATAAAGGAGGGGTTGTTATTGAACATTAGGTTATGTCCCTAGTGAATGGATGAATTGATAACCATTGTGTATGAAGATTTGCTTTACTATGTTTTTGTTAGCAAGATGAGAAACGAGTTAAGATGGTCTTGGTGTAGTTGCCGAATTTGAATTAGGAAGTTATTGAGTAATGTTTGTACCTTAAGTGATAGAATAGAGTGAATGCTTGGAATGTGATATGTGTGAATTATATGTTAAATTAAGGTTTGCTAAGCTAGCTATTAAGGTGAAATGCAAATGTTAGTATTTGATTTGGTAATAATCTGCTTGGGGACAGCAGCAGTAAGGTGATTTTGGAAAATCTCCATAATTTGTAGGAGTTGAGTTAGAAGCTGAATAAATCATGTCATTAAAGCTTGAAGAGTCTAGTTTCTTACAAAAGAAACTATAAAAGCAAAAGAGTTACCGATCTTGAGATATTTGAAGTATTGTGGGGCTGAGTCAAAATGACTACTAGATTCCCTGTTCTGTTTGTATAAAATCAGTATAAATTGTACAAAAATGGCCCTAAGATAAAATTTATATGTTTAGACTCCTTAATGAGTCTAGTTTCAAATGAAAGAAAAGAGAGCATATTTTGAATTCTGTACAATGAGAAATTTGATTTGTAGCGAAGAGTAGTCAGTTTAGTCAAACAGTGAAACAAGGTGAACTTTAAGAAAAATCTGGTATTGTTGGGCTAAACTAAAAATTTTGAAAATTTTATGGATAATAGATAAGTGAGTCTTCTGTCAAGAAAAATTTACGGCAATTGATTTGGAGTTTCGTAGCTCCAGTTATAAAAACTTTAGTGACTGTTGCTGAGGAAGTCAGCTTATAGGGAAATTGTAATTATATTGTAAACATTAATGAAAATTTGCTAATGAATTATTTATTGATTTTTATAAAGCTTACTATAATCTATATGTGTGAAAGTCGAATCTATATGTATTATATTCTGAAAGTAATACTTGAATAGTCGATTAATGACTAGTTTAAAATTTGTTGAACTTAAGCTCAAGAGCTAAGGGGGACTAAATCCGATAAAGGGAAGGAAAAAGTAATTGAATAGCCGTTGAAATCGTTCGACAACATTCGAGGTAAGTTTTCGAGTAATGGAACTTAGATTATAATTCTATTAGATCATGTTATATACCAAATCAAAACCATGCTCTTTGTATGTGGTTATTGAGCCGAAAATGGTAATGGTAGATAAGTGCCTTGTGTCTGAGTTCTAGTAATGAAAACGAAATAAAGATGTGTTATGATTTGTGGACATATGTGCATGATTATTCGGATGATAACCGGACTAAGATCCGAAGGCATTTGTGCGAGTTGCTATATCCGGGCTATGTCCCGAAGGCATTTATGCTAGTGATTATATCCGGGCTAAGACCCGAAGGCATTTGTGCGAGTTGATATATTCGGGCTATGTCCCGAAGGCATTTATGCTAGCGATTATATCTGGGCTAAGACCCGAAGGCATTTGTGCGAGTTGCTATATTCGGGCTAAGACCCGAGGGCATTTGTGCGAGTTGTTATATCCGGCTAAATCCCGAAGATACTTGGGTTTGGAAGTGAGCAATCTTGCTATAATAATTTCAATTAATACGCTCATAAAATCCAAATGATAAGGTATGTTTCGTATATGCATCGGAAAAGTCGATTCGTTTTAAATAGTATTCGTTCAATTGATTAACGAACTTTCGGCCTTTAGTTAGGTTTGATACCTTGTGTATGAATATGTTGATTGAAGCGTGAAGTAAGTATGATTATGAGAATGTGCATATATGAAGTTTTTCATTTAGCCTTATGAATGTTATACTTTAGTCAAAACTAATTTCATTACTCAAACTTACTAAGCATTAAATGCTTATTCCATTGCTTTGATTCTCTGTTTTATAGATTTTGCTCGTCAGCTATCGGACTCGGGATTGTCCAAGTCAAAGTCGTTCACACTATCGAAGCCCTTTTGGTACTCTTTTAGTTGAACTCTGATAATGGCATGTATAGGACTACCCTTTGTTGTTAATCAAGTACCTTTTGGTAATGTATGTGTGTATAGCCATGCGAAAATGGCTCGTATAATTTGAGTATGGCATTAAAATCATTTTGTGTTTATGTATATATACATGGTTTTATGATGTGGTTATGGAGTGGTATGGAAATGTTGGGTAAATGATCAGCCATTGGGATGGCTAAATATGATCATATATGGTCCTATGTATGTCAAAATTTCTAATTGATCATGGAAAACTATGAAATAGGTAAAACTTACCTTGAGATCAGATGCTGACGGCAGCAGTAGGGTGAATTTTAAAATTCACTAAAAATATTAGAAATGGAATTAAATAATGAATAAATTATCTAATCGAAGCGTGATGAGTCTATTTTCATATGAAAGAAACGAGACGGCCATATGAGCCGTATTTTATGAGATGTTTAAGTTATTGTGAAACAGGGCTAGAGCATTTTCTGGATCCCCTGTTCTGACTTTAGAAATTCACCATAAATTAATCAGAGACAATTAGAGGTCCTACCTTATATGTATAGATTCCCTTTTGAGTCTAGTTTTGTTACAAACAAACGGTATAAGTATTGAAGCTCTGTACAGGGAGATATCTAAGTCGTAGTGCATGAAGGTCAGAGTAGTCGAACACTGAAACAGGGGTGACTTTAACTAATAAACTGTACTAATTGGCCCAACCAAAAATTCTAGAAAAAAATATGTAGATGGATATATGAGTCTAGTTTTGGGGAAAATTTACGGAATTCGATTTCGAGTTTCGGAACTCAAGTTATGAATTTTTAAGTAACTGGTACGCAGATTGGCAGCTTGTCTGGGAAATTTTAATGTAAGTTGCTTGAAGTCCGTTAACACCTCGTGTTCAACTCCGGCAACGGTCTCGGGTACGGGGTGTTACAATCGGTTTAGGTAGTGGTTGATAGATTGGTGAAGTCGGCTCATTTTGTTTCGGTACGAACAGACTACTCACTTGATGAGTTAGCTGATTTGTATATCACTGAGATTGTGAGATTGCAGGGAGTACCTATTTCTATTGTTTCGAATAGAGATTCAAGGTTCATATCACGGTTTTGGAAGAAACTGGAAGATACATTAGGCACGAAGCTACACTTCAGTACTACTTTTCACCCATAGAAAAATAGACAATCTAAGCAGATTATTTAGATACTCGAGGATATGTTGAGATGTTGTATTCTTGAGTTTGAAGGTATGTGGGAACGATACCTGCCATTGATTGAATTGGCGTATAATAACAGCTTTCAATCGAGTATAAAAATGGCACCGTACGAAGCTTTATACGGTCGCATATGCTGAACACCTTTTTACTGGACAGAGCTTAGCGAGAATAAGATTCATGGATCGAGTATAAAAATGGCACCGTATGAAGCTTTATACGATCGCAAATGCCGAACACCCTTGTACTGGACAGAGCTTAGCGAGAATAAGATTCACAGGGTTAACCTGATTAAAGAAACTAAACAGAAAGTGAAAGTGATTCGTGAAAGTCTGAAAGCAGCGCCAGATCGTCAAAAATTGTACGTAGACTTGAAATAGAAAGATATTGAGTTTCAGATCAGGGATAAAGTGTTTTTAAAAGTTTCTCTGTGGAAGAAAATACTTCGATTCGGTCGTAAAGGCAAGTTGAGTCCAAGATTCATCGTGCCATATGAGATCACCGAGAGAATAGGTCCAGTCAACAATATCGATCCGATCTCTTGCATGTGATTTCCCCATTTGAGATTGAGATACAATCTAATATGACTTACATAGAAAAACCGATCTGAATTTAGATCGCGAGGTTAAAGAATTGAAAAATAAGAAAATTTCATTAGTAAAAGTCTAATGGCATCGACACGGGATTGAAGAGGCTACGTGGGAGACCGAGGATGCTATGAACGAGCAATACCCGAACTTATTCAGTGGTAAGATTTTCGGGGACAAAAATCCCTAAGGGGGAGAGAGTTGTAATAGCCCGATTTTAGCTAAATTGGAATAATGGCTTTAGAACCACAAATTCGAGGTTGTAAAATTATTTTAATATTATTTTTGGTGTTTACAACATGTTATTTGATATGTGTGAAAATTTCGTGATTTAATTTTACCAATTGGTTAGTTAATTTGATAAAAGGACTTAATCGCGTAAAATGTAAAAGTAGCATGCTATAAGTTAAAGTGCCTATTTGCTTTGATTAATTAAATGTGAGGTCCTTATGTTGTGATTTGACCATTGAATATTTGAGTGGACAAAGATGGACAGCCATTATGTCTTTTGTTATTTAATTTTTAAGGTTAATAAGGTAATTATGTTGATAAGCTTAATAAAATAAAACAAAACATAAAAATTTAGTCAATTATCATCTTTATTGCCGAAATTGAAGAAGAAAGAAAAGCATCCATGGCTATTTAGGGTTCGGCTACTATCAAGCTCAATTGTAAGTTCATTTTTGTTCAATTTTTGATGATTTTTATGTTTTTGAGATCGTTGCTTCGTATTCTAGCTAGCCCATGCTTTAATTTTCAGATTTGATGATGAATTTGTGATTTACCATTGATGATAGCTTGATGTTTTTGTTGTTTGATGATGAAAAATAAATATTTGTTGATAGATTATTATGTTTAATTAAGTGATTTTTGATAAAAATCCTTATTTAGGATTAAATTGTGAAATTTGAAAATTTTGGGGTCAAAATGTGAAATAAATGAATTTAATGGGCTGCCAAGGACCTAAGGAGAATTCGGCCTAACATGAGTTTATTGAAATTTTGTGTTGTTTTGAAATAGGGACTAAATTGAGAGAATGTGAAATATTAGGGGCTAAAGTGTAAAATGCCCATTTATGTGTTTTGGATGAAAATTTAATGAATATATAATTAAATAAGTTAAATTTGTATTAATTTAGATCAAGAAAGGAAAAGATCGGATCTGGATCAGGGGAAGTCGAAAGTTGTTGAATAGTCGTTCCGGTCCGTTCGTTCCGTACGATGTAAGTTCATAAGTAAATAAATGTTATTAAATTCAAATGTATATATATTATATGTGCTAAATTGAATTGAGCATGGAAATATTTATTTTGAGCTTTAATTAATTGAATTAAGACATTCGAAAGCCCCGTATGAACCATAAGAATCGTATAGGATACGTATGTCATGATTTAGGACTTCTGAGGTGTGATTTCATGTAAGACCATGTCTGGGACATGGGCATCGATATGTGATTACGTGTAAGACCATGTCTAGGATAGTGGATCGTATATGATTTGTAAATGACCCTGTCTAGGATAGAGGCATCGATATGTGATAGCATGTAAGACCATATCCGGGATATGGCATTGTACGAGCTTATATGATTTTCGTGTATCCTTTATGATTCCGAATGGTTCAATGGGCAATGTCGAGTTGACATCAAATGTGAAATTGAGCTAAATGGTTCAGGTATGTGTGAGTTTATATGTTCATGAAAGATTAAGGTAAGTATAGTACTTGATGTGGTAATATGAATTTTACATGATAAAAGTTGATTATATATGTATGTGAAATTGGTTATATTTGGCTAACTAGAATTAAATGTAAATGTTCTTTTGATGATTTATTTGCTTATGGCTTACTAAGCTTTTCAAGCTTACTCTGTGTGTTTACTCAATGTTTTATAGATTTTGGAAGCTAGCTACGAGCTCAATGATCGTCTTGGAACATCGTCACACTATCGATCGCTATTTCGGTACTTTGAAAGCTTGTAATTTTGACATATGGCATGTATAGGCTCGTTTGGATAAGGTTGGTTTTGAAATTTTATATATGTATAGCCATGCAAAAATGGCTTGATCATGATGTTAATGTTTGTGTATATTCGGTCATGTTATAAGCTTATTTTGAAAGTATGTTTCATGTTACATATGTATGATGTATTGGTTATACAATTCGGTTATGTGATGTTAATGTAGTGATGGATATGTTTTTTATTGTTATAAGTTTATATTAGCTAATTTAAGAAAATATTATTGATTGTATATTAGTATTTTAGGTACGATTTTTAAATGGAAAATGATGTATATGTTTTAGGTATGTTTGTTTGTCTTCTGGGTAGTTAATAAGTAATATGTTTATTTGGTTATTTGATTATGAGGTGATATATTAGCTTGGAATTGAGTTGTGAAATTGATTTGATTTTTGTGGCTAATTTGATAGCTGAATAGATGATAAATGAATTGGTATGATATTAGCATATGGAATAGGTTTGTTTTAGTTTGGCATTCGTGTTCAAAAGAAAATGGTTATGAGTGCTATATATTGAAATGCGCATAATTTGGTAATAATGATATTTAGTAATGTTTTTTTTTGAATTATATATGTATGTTTAATAAATCGTGTGGAATAGCTTAACTTACATAAATGTACGATTGTGCATGATATATGTGAGTAGGTATGTTTATTAAATAGCTAATGGAATGGGATAGCTACGGTTTGATGCAATTAATATTATAGCATTAAAAGTATGTTTGACCATGCTGTAATGTTACTAATGTCGCATATGTGAATGGATATTAAGCAGTGTAATATGGTTTAATTTGTTTTAATATGCGCATGTGCAGAAGTTATGAAATGATATGTTGGATATACATCTAATGAAATAGATGTATCGACATATATTCGATATATGAAATGTAATGATATATGCTTGAATATATTTTAAGGTATGCGAGTGCCATTAATGTTAAGGTCATATGGTTCGAATATTATATTTATTAAGTACAAATAACATGACAATGATGCATGTTAGTTGAATTGAATATATGATTAAATAGATGATATTAATATGTTTGAACTTTGGAGCATAGTTTGTATATGTAACCTGATGAATATAGTTTGTTTGATTTTAATTGACTATATGTTAAAAATATGTGAACTTGGCTTGATGTATGCAAATTTGGTTCGAATATTTGTAAAGAAATTTATATATCTTTGAACATAAAATTAATTATGTAACACCCCAAACCCGGCCCAGACGTTATGGCCGAATCTGATGTGCCACATTGGAGTTGAAAACCCACGTTCCGTTTTAGTGTTTTAAAAACCATATATTTTGTTGAGTTAACAAAGTGAATGGAAGCTGGGCACCAGGTAGGTATCCGAGACAGAGGAGGTGAGCCATGAAGGCTGCTTAAGTACCAAGCTCTTCGATTGGATCCAATCCTAGACGTGCCCACAACCATTGCCACACTTTGTTATATCGAGTTTAAATTTGTTTAAGTGGACATCTTTGATGAATTGAATAATCGTCGCGTTATGATATTTTGAAATCAAGTATCGTTTTGAAAACACGTCCTAAGTCTAGCCCATTTGAATAATTATCAACCAGTTTTAAAGTTATTAAAAATAAAATAATCCCGAAAAGAAATAAAAGAAAAGTTAAAATGGCCTTATTACAACCCAAAAATAAATAATAATTAAAGGAAATTTAAAGAAAACCAACGCTTATTTAAAAGCCCAAAGGCGATCACCGTGGCCATTCTGAATCCCCTCCGGCTCCAAGTCTCCACATCAAGGCTCACCTGCAAGGTTAAGGAAAGGGAGTGAGTTTGGAAACTCAGTGTGAAACAAGCCCTTTTCAGAGCCTAAAACAATATCAGCCTACTGGGCCTTAGCCCAAGTCCAATCTCAATATATACTAGGCCGTAGCCTTTTCATATTTTATATTACTGGGCCGAAGCCGTTACTGTAAACGGTTTGGCCCGTAGGCCCATTTCAATATCACATGTATCATCAATGAAAGAATAAATGCAAGCCCATTTGGGGAGACTACTCGACCCACTATCTGCTACTCTCCACCCGTACCAACCAACACACCATGTGGGGAATAACTCAACCCACCCAACCATAACTCTCCACTGGCAGCATAGCTGTTTTATCATATAACTGGAGGCCTAGCCTCTTTTAATAACTGGGGCAAAAGCCCTTTTAATAATTGGGGCATAAGCCCTTTTAATAACTGGGGCATAAGCCCTTTTGATAACTGGGGCATAAGCCCTTTTTAATAACTGGGGCATAAGCCCTTTTTAATAATTGGGGCGTAAGCCCTTTTTAATAACTGGGGCGTAAACCCTTTTTAATAACTGGGGCATAAGCCCTTTTGATAACTGAGGCATAAGCCCTTTTGATAATTGCGGCATAAGCCCTTTTAATAACTGGGGCATAAGCCCTTTTGATAACTGGGGCGTAAGCCCTTTTTAATAACTGGGGCATAAGCCCTTTTACACTTCCTCCATCCATATAAAAACCCAACCCAATGCATTTATGAATACATCAAGTGCATATCATACATATCACGTGCATATCATACTTGTCATGTGCATATCATACATACCGTGTTTATCAAAATCCCATGTATCAAATTCATATTTAAACCCTAGGGGTATAATGGTCATTTTTACCTAGGGGCAAAACGGTCATTTTCATTTTATAAGGGTAATTCTGTAATTTTATAAAAAATTAGGGTTTTCCATGTTCATTAACGGTTACTAACAATTCATGTGTGCAAACAGTAATTTTGGCCCAATTTTTAGCGAAACCGAGTTATTGGGCCTAAAACCCCTAATGGGCTCTACTTAGCCGATTTTTTTATCTAGGCCCATTTAGCCTATATTCCATAACGGTTTTATCAGTCTCAATGCGCAATTTAATGGGTTATCATTTTCTACCAATTTTACCCAAATGGGCTCGAAAGCCCATTGGGCCCTCTTTCAGCCCCTCGAGGCCCAACTTACCGTGAACGCCAAAAATCATGCTCTTACCGTTTCCAATGTTCCCGATCATCATCTCAACGAATCTAACTGACTAATGAGAGTTCGGTTGCTCACAAGTCCTCAAAATGCCAGAATTTTGGCATTTCGACTTTTCGGCATTTATCGTTTTAAGCTATGAATAAGGGTTCGTTACACACCTGATTTGCGATATTCTTTGACGAGATCTCCTATGCGATTTCTCCTATAATCAACCACTTATAGATTAGACCATGTTAATATTAAACCAAATCGAAAACTACCTATTATCATCACTTACACATTCGGCCACCATCCACAATGGCCCTTGGGTTTATACCTTTACCGAAGTTGATGACTAGATTTAGTCACTCCGATGATCCAAGCTTTTCACACTCTCCTCGATCGGTAGCCTTTAATCCTCACTAGCACCAACAAACCAAATAACACAAAAAACCCTTTTAGCCTTAGTCGACAGAGGGGTTTTCAGCTTTTCTTAAACCACAAGATACAAAAGGAAAGAAGGTTCGAATACTTACCAAGAGATCTACTTGTTCAAGAACGTTCCAAATACCTTCCTACCCCATATCCATTGTGAATCCAACTTAAACGTGCGTAGAAAATAGATCTAAATATTAATTCTCGAATCACTAAAATATGAAGCTTTCGGCTTTTCAGTAAATATTAATCTAAGCTATTACGAGGGTTAGTACACACCTGTTACGGGTTGAAGTTAAAACGTTTCCATAATCAATCACCTACGATAACCACCACCTGTCACTCAAACTTAACTATTCCAATATCAATATATGTAAATCCTAAGCACATCAGTCATACGGAACATAAGGGCGTATTCGTCATTTTACCATACAAGGGTATTACGGTCACTTTACCCTACAGGGGCTTTACGGTCTTTTTACCTATTAGGGGTATTTTAGTCATTTCATCCTACAAGGGTGCTTTGGTAAATCTACAAACCAAGGGTTTTTCAGTAATTTTGTAAACCAATGGTATTTCTATAATTTTTAGAAAGTCAAGGGTATTTATGTAATTTTGTAAATCAGGGGTATTTTGGTAATTTTACAAATTGAGGGTATTTCGGTAATTTCACAAACCAATGGTATTCTGGTAATTTTACAAACTAAGGGTATTTTGGTAATTCTACCCTACAGGGGTATTTCAGTAATTTCACAATCGAGGGTAAAATGGTAATTCTATAAATCGAGGGTAAAACGATAATTCTGTAAATCAGGGGTAAAATGGTAATTCTATAAATCGAGGTTAAAATAGTAATTCTATAAATTGAGGGTAAAACGATAATTTTGTAAATCGAGGGTAAAACGATAATTCTATAAATCAAGGGTACTTTGGTAAAATAAAGTAATCTAAACAGGGATAACAATACGAATGGCCCTAAAGCCCATTCTCGGCCTAAATGGGCCCACACGCTCGTGTGGCCCTTTTAGCCCAAATCTAGCCACAGATATGAGATTCACCTAGCCTAGTCCAATAGATACTACACAATGAAACAACTTATTCAATTGGGCCCGTAAGCCCATTGGGCCCACTTAAGCCCATTCGACCCATCGCAGTCCGAAGTAGCCATCCTACAGCTAGAGTAGTGAAAATACACACCTGATAAGAGACTGGAGTTAATCCACACTCCGAGCACTCTTAGCCGACGCCCAACCCAAACAAGCACGCCACACAGCGAAAGGGATCAGCCAAGAAAGGTACCTTTACTCTCCTCATGGTTCCCTCTATTTAAAGCCAGCTTCGCATCCACTCTTATGTTAGCTTCCCGATGTGGGATCCCTCCAACATCAAAGTTTAAATTCAACACCAACTCTTGCCGCCCCTGTTAGCAAAATAAATGCTCCTTGCTTGCCATGGGATTCGAACCCATGCCTCCCCTCAGATGCTCCATGCGCTACTTGCCACTAAGCCACAAGGCTTTTTGTGTCATATTTTATCCCCAATTAATTATAAGGTCTAAAGGGCAAAGTCCAGGTTCCCTTAAAAAAACCAAAATAAATTGCAAGAGCCAAGGCTTGAACCTAGGCTCCCATACAACCTTAATGACGCGACAACCACTAGACTACAAGCTTCCTTGTGTCATTTATTTAACACAATAATTTAAAAGCCCTCATCCAAGCATCCAGGTTTTTTTTTTCTTTTAATACCAAAATTTTTGCTAAAGCCCAAGTTTGACCCAAGATTTCTCTAACACTTCTCAGGGCCATTAACCACAAAAGCAGACATTTAATTGTGTCATTTCATTGCACAATTAAATACCTATATAAAACCTCCTTACGGACCCACACTCAAGGCCCAATACTTCTAGGCCCAAATTCGGGGTGTTACAATTCTACTCCCCTTAAAGAAATTTCGTCCTCGAAATTTCCAACTATCAACTAACCGTATTACTCAAGTCAAACCTCTATGCTTCTGCTACGCACTCTAATTAAAAATAATTCTTAGTACGACCCAGAACATCTAATTACCAAAGTAAAGAAACATTTATCAAGCACGCATACAATTCGTAACACATATTTAAATAAAATAAACTTGGCGATCCCGAGCTCGATGCTCCTTAGACCTACATCTAAGACATGCTCCTGTCTTTCTATGGCATTCACCCGGATGACGTCCGTTGCAGTCTTTGCAGATTGGAAAGTTTGGTCGTGCCTTAACATGTTTCACAGAACGAGGCTTGGTTTTCTGAGAACTAGAATCCTTCCTTTTCTTACACTCCAAGCACCCTGCTTGAAGCGTTTCCCTAATTTCCTTAATTTTGGTATCCAATACTTCCTCTACCACTTTCCTTACTAACTCGGCCAGTGCCTCAGTACCAAGCTCCGAGTTACCGTAACCCGAAGTTGGTAGACTTTGCTTACCCTCAGAATCCATATCAATACTCTACATTACCAGTACACATATCAATTAACTACAAAGATTTCAAAAATTTTACTATTTATTCATATGTCTTATGCAGAGATAGTATTTTAACGTTTCTATTTTCACAGAATCATAGCCTAGCTACAGTCTTGGTATTCTAGAGTTTTTAGGGTTGCCCTAGTTATAATGTCATGATATGGTCTCAGTTCTATCTACAGTAATATCTTAATACAGTGTAATATGAGGAACAAAAATACTTACAGACTTGGTACTGGAGATTCAGTGTGCCACTTCTTCGGTTACCAAATTTCAAAAACCCAGAAAAATTTAAACCATTTTAACATGTATACTCTGTAAAACATCTTTGAAATGAACTTTCCAAAAACTAATTCCAAAAATGCCCCTCTTAGTCCTAAGTTTTCAAAAAGATTTTCGGACCCGATCCACAGCCGAGTTGTTGCAATCCGGCTCTGATACCACTAAATGTAACACCCCAAACTCAGCCCAAACATTATGGCTGAATCTGACGTGCCACATTGGAGTTGAAAACCCACGTTCCGTTTTAGTGTTTTAAAAACCATATATTTTGTTGAGTTAACAAAGTGAATGGAAGCTGGGCACCAGGTAGGTATCCGAGACAGAGGAGGTGAGCCATGAAGGCTGCTTAAGTACCAAGCTCTTCGATTGGATCCAATCCTAGACGTGCCCACAACCATTGCCACACTTTGTTATATCGAGTTTAAATTTGTTTAAGTGGACATCTTTGATGAATTGAATAATTGTCGCGTTATGATATTTTGAAATCAAGTATCGTTTTGAAAACACGTCCTAAGTCTAGCCCATTTGAATAATTATCAACCAGTTTTAAAGTTATTAAAAATAAAATAATCCCGAAAAGAAATAAAAGAAAAGTTAAAATGGCCTTATTACAACCCAAAAATAAATAATAATTAAAGGAAATTTAAAGAAAACCAACGCTTATTTAAAAGCCCAAAGGCGATCACCATGGCCACTCTGAATCCCCTCCGGCTCCAAGTCCCCACATCAAGGCTCACCTGCAAGGTTAAGGAAAGGGGGTGAGTTTGGAAACTCAGTGCGCAACAAGCCCCTTTCAGAGCTTAAAACAATATCAACCTGCTGGGCCTTAGCCCAAGTCCAATCTCAACATATACTAGGCCGTAGCCTTTTCATATTTTATATTACTGGGCCGAAGTCGTTACTGTAAACAGTTTGGCCCGTAGGCCCATTTCAATATCACATGTATCATCAATGAAAGAATAAATGCAAGCCTATTTGGGGAGACTACTCGACCTACCATCCGCTACTCTCCACCCGTACCAACCAACACACCATGTGGGAAATAACTCAACCCACCCAACCATAACTCTCCACTGGCAGCATAGCTGCTTTATCATATAACTGGGGCATAAGCCCTTTTAATAACTGGGGCATAAGCCCTTTTGATAACTGGGGCATAAGCCCTTTTTAATAACTGGGACATAAGCCCTTTTTAATAATTGGGGCGTAAGCCCTTTTTAATAACTGGGGCGTAAGCCCTTTTTAATAACTGGGGCATAAGCCCTTTTGATAACTGAGGCATAAGCCCTTTTGATAATTGGGGCATAAGCCCTTTTAATAACTGGGGCATAAGCCCTTTTGATAACTGGGGCGTAAGCCCTTTTTAATAACTGGGGCATAAGCACTTTTACACTTCCTCCATCCATATAAAAACCCAACCCAATGCATTTATGAATACATCATGTGCATATCATACATATCACGTGCATATCATACATGTCATGTGCATATCATACATACCGTGTTTATCAAAATCCCATGTATCAAATTCATATTTAAACCCTAGGGGTATAATGGTCATTTTTACCTAGGGGCAAAATGGTCATTTTCATTTTATAAGGGTAATTCTGTAATTTTACAAAAAATTAGGGTTTTCCATGTTCATTAACGGTTACTAACAATTCATGTGTGCAAACAGTAATTTTGGCCCAATTTTTAGCGAAACCGAGTTATTGGGCCTAAAACCCCTAATGGGCCCTACTTAGCCGATTTTTTCATCGAGGCCCATTTAGCCTATATTCTATAACGGTTTTATCAGTCTCAATGCGTAATTTAACGGGTTTTCATTTTCTACCAATTTTACCCAAATGGGCCCCAAAAGCTCATTGGGCCCTACTTCAGCCCCTCGAGGCACAACTTATCATGAACGCCAAAAATCATGCTCTTATCGTTTCCAATGTTCCTGATCATCATCTCAACGAATCTAACTGACTAATGAGAGTTCGGTTGCTCACAAGTCCTCAAAATGCCAGAATTTTGGCATTTCGGCTTCTCGGCATTTATCGCTTTAAGCTATGAATAAGGGTTCGTTACACACCTGATTTGCGATATTCCTTGACGAGATCTCCTATGCGATTTCTCTTATAATCAACCACTTATAGATTAGGCCATGTTAATATTAAACCAAATCGAAAACTACCTATTATCATCACTTACACATTCGGCCACCATCCACAATGGCCCTTGGGTTCATACCTTTGTCGAAGTTGATGACTAGATTTAGTCACTCCGATGATCCAAGCTTTTCACACACTCCTCGATCGGTAGCCTTTAATCCTCACTAGCACCAACAAACCAAATAACACAAAAAACCCTTTTAGCCTTAGTCGGCAGAGGGGTTTTCAGCTTTTCTTAAACCACAAGATACAAATGGAAAGAAGGTTCGAATACTTACCAGGAGATCTACTCGTTCAAGAACGTTCCAAATACCTTCCTACCCCATATCCGTTGTGAATCCAACTTAAACGTGTGTAGAAAATAGATCTAAATATTAATTCCCGAATCACTAAAATATGAAGCTTACGGCTTTTCAGTAAATATTAATCTAAGCTATTACAAGGGTTAGTACACACTTGTTACGGGTTGAAGTTAAAACATTTCCATAATCAATCACCTACGATAACCACCACCTGTCACTCAAACTTAACTATTCCAATATCAATATATGTAAATCCTAAGCACATTAGTCATACGGAACATAAGGGCGTATTCGTCATTTTACCATACAAGGGTATTACGGTCACTTTACCCTACAGGGACTTTACGGTCTTTTTACCTATTAGGGGTATTTTAGTCATTTCATCCTACAAGGGTGCTTTGGTAAATCTACAAACCAAGGGTATTTCAGTAATTTTGTAAACCAATGGTATTTCTATAAATTTTAGAAGGTCAATGGTATTTATGTAATTTTGTAAATTAGGGGTATTTTGGTAATTTTACAAATTGAGGGTATTTCGGTAATTTCACAAACCAATGGTATTTTGGTAATTTTACAAACTAGGGGTATTTTGGTAATTCTACCCTATAGGGGTATTTTAGTAATTTCACAATCGAGGGTAAAATGGTAATTCTATAAATCGATGGTAAAATGATAATTTTGTAAATTAGGGGTAAAACAGTAATTCTATAAATGGAGGTTAAAATAGTAATTCTATAAATCGAGGGTAAAACTGTAATTTTATAAATCGAGGGTAAAACGATAATTCTATAAATTAAGGGTACTTTGGTAAACTAAAGTATTCTAAATAGGGATAACAATACGAATGGCCCTAAAGCCCATTCTCGGCCTAAATGGGCCCACACGCTCGTGTGGCCCTTTTAGCCCAAATCTAGCCACAGATATGAGATTCACCTAGCCTACTCCAATATTTACTACACAATGAAACAACTTATCCAATTGGGCCCACATAGCCCCTTTCGACCCATCGCGGTCCGAAGTAGCCATCCTACAGCTAGAGTAGTGAGAAATACACACCTGATAGGAGACTGGAGTTAATCCACACTCCGAGCACTCTTAGCCGACGCCCAACCCAAACGAGCACGCCACACAGCGAAAGGGATCAGCCAAGAAAGGTACCTTTACTCTCCTCATAGTTCCCTCTATTTAAAGCCAGCTTCGCATCCACTTTTATGTTAGCTTCCCGATGTGGGATCCCTCCAACATCAAAGTTTAAATTCAAGACCAACTCTTGCCGTCCCTATTAGCAAAATAAATGCTCCTTGCTTGCCATGGCATTCGAACCCATGCCTCCCCTCAGATGCTCCACGCGCTACTTGCCACTAAGCCACAAGGCTTTTTGTGTCATATTTTATCCCCAATTAATTATAAGGTCTAAAGGGCAAAGTCTAGGTTCCCTTAAAAAACCAAAATAAATTGCAAGAGCCAAGGCTTGAACCTAGGCTCCCATACAACCTTAATGACGCGACAACCGCTAGACTACAAGCTTCCTTGTGTCATTTATTTAACACAATAATTTAAAAGCCCTCATCCAAGCATCCAAGTTTTTTTTTCTTTTAATACCAAAATTTTTGCTAAAGCCCAAGTTTGACCCAAGATTTCTCTAACACTTCTCAGGGCCATTAACCACCAAAGCAGACATTTAATTGTGTCATTTCATTGCACAATTAAATACCTATATAAAACCTCCTTACGGACCCACACTCAAGGCCCAATACTTTTAGGCCTAAATTTGGGGTGTTACAAATTATATGAGCAAGCTGAATTGTGTTTTGTCAGGTAATGCCTCGCAACCCTAACCCAGCGACGAATACGGGTTAGGGGTGTTATAGGGTATTTGATGAATTATCTTGCACGCCAGCTGAATGTGTTAAATGTGTCGTATCACTTCTGAGAGATACTGCATATCAATGGTGGAACACTTTAGTATTCGTGGTGCCAAGAAAAAGATTCAGGTGGGAATTTTTTCAAACCAAGTTCAGAAAGAAATACATAAGCTAACGGTTTATTGATAAAAAATGCAAAGAATTTCTAGAGTTGAAATAGGGTCAAATATCTGTGACCGAGTATGAGAGTGAATTTGTGAGACTTAGTAAATATGCTCGAGAATGTGTATCCACCAAGGAAATTATTTGTAAGAGATTCGAAGATCGGTTGAACGAAGACATTAGACTTCTAGTTGGGATTCTTGAATTGAAAGAATTTGTTGTGCTAGTCGATAGAGCTTGCAAAGCCGAAGAACTTGGAAAAGAAAAGAGAAAAGCTGATTCTGAGGCTAGAGATTCGAGAAAGAGGTCGATGAGTAAACCCTATGACTTTTCGTCAAAGAAATCACAAGATTCATATAATCATTTGAATACTTCAGTGGGGTATTCTAATAGAGATCGTGGGAAGCAATACATGAGTCCTAAAGCTCAAGCCACCTTAGTATCGAGTGTTGGTAGTGTTGGAACCAACAAACCTGAGCGTCAACAGTGTGGAAAATGACATTTTTGAGATTGCTGGATTACTAACAAAGCTGGTTTTAGATGTGGCTCGTAAGATCACTTTATTCGGGATTATCTTGAGTTACCTGAGAGAGAAAAATTTCAAAATGCAAGATCGAGCAATACAACTGTTAAAGAGAGACAACCTAGAAAGATGAGAAATGCGACTAGTAGCAAAGGTACGACAAAGGATTCTACATTCTACTCGAGTGCTAGCCAGAGCTTACGCTATTCGCGCTCGTGAAGATGCGTCATCACCAGATGTTATCACTGGTACATTTTCTCTCTATGACACTAATGTAATTACCTTGATTGATCTTGGATTGACTCATTCATATGTCTGTATGAATTTAGTGTCTAGTAAGAGTTTGCCTATTGAGTCTACCGAATTTGTGATTAAAGTATCGAACCCCTTAGGCAAGTATGTCCTAGTTGATAAAGTTTGGGAGAATTGTCCTTTGATGACTCAGAGTTGCTGTTTTTTGACTGATTTGATCCTTTTACCGTTTGATGAATTTGATGTGATTTTGGGTATGGATTGTTTGACTCTGCATGATGATGTTGTGAATTGTAGATGAAAGACTATTGAGTTGAGATGTCATAATAATGAAATTCTTTGAATTGAATCTGATGAGTTGAGTGAGTTGCTTATTGTGATATCGACGATGTTAGCTTAGAAATATGTGAGAAAAGGTTGCAATGCTTACCTTGCATATGTATTGGATATGTAACACCCCTTACCCGTATCCAAGGCTGGAATGGAGTACGAGGCATTACCAGACTTAACAATACACATAGACGAAAACCGGGCCATAAAATTTCATTTAATTCAAAACTTTTCGAACACATGCATAACAAACAAAGCTAACTATATCATCACATCGAAACATAGGACATGGCACGATTAATTAAACTTATAAACCATAATGGATAAGGACTACATCTCATGATCATATACGATAACTCAATGCAGACTGATACGTATGGTCAAAATCATAATAAAAATACATATCACAAACCAACTTCCTATACATGCCACTCACTTGATATTTCTAATATTTGAATTAATTCTCTCAAAATGATAGTTTGATAGTGTAATTTTGCCTCCGACGATCTCCAACCCCGAGCTGACCTGCCAATACTAAAGAAATAGAGAGGATGGGTAAGCTTTATGCTTAGTAAGTTCATATGAAAATAATAAGCAATTACTACCACGCTTTTCAAGATAAAACACTATAATTGTACAATTACACATGTTCAGGTTAAGCTGTGTTATCGAGTTACAATTACTAAATCATTCATATCTGAAGCACAAAACTCCAAATTTAGTTTCGTTAATTTTTCTTGAAACTAGATTCATATATCTTTCTACCATAAGATTTCCAGAATTTTTGGTTTAGCCAATTAGTACAGTTTATTCATTAAATTTTCCCTTGTTTCAGGGTACAACTACTCTAACCCCTGTGCACTACGAACCAAATTTCTCCCTGTCCAGAATTTCAACAACCAGGCCATTTATTTCACTTAAAAATATACTCAATAAGGAATCCATGCATGTAAGGTATGACTCTTAATAATTTTTTCACAATTTATGGTGAATTTCTAAAGTCAAAATAGGGGATCTCGAATTTATTCTGACACTGTCTCACAAAAATTATAATATCACATAATATATAATTCTTTTGCTCCCCCTGTTTCTTTTATATGAAAATAAACTCATTAATATTTAATTCAATAATTTTTTTGAAATTTAATTCAACTTACATAATTTTTGGTAAATTATCAAAGTCATGCACTGCTGCTGTTCAACACTATTTTACTACTAAAGTTCACTTTTACACAATTCACTTAATCCATTCCATTTTACCGAGGTTCGCTCAAATATCGAGCATATTGCTCATAAATTCAAATAAACATATACTTGCACTTGTTCATCACATAATCACTTTCACATGTATTTTCATTTAATTGATTTCCCGTTGAACTCATCGGAATAATAACAGATACACAATTGCTTGCACATTTTCCCATTTCCACACTTGTAGCCAAAGCTATCTGGTACGCATAGTAGCCTGCACTTAGTACTACACATGCGACCAATAATCTGGTACACGTAGTAGCCTGCACTTAGTACTACACACATGATCGCAGTTTTCGGGTACGCATAGTAGCCTGCACTTAGTACTACACATGCGACCAATTATCCGGTACACGTAGTAGCCTGCACTTAGTACTACACACGTGACCTCACAATAGCTCATTTGTATCGTTTCTATTCCGAAGGTTCAATCGGGAAATTCCTCACTTTTCAACATTTTACAAAATTGTCCGTAATCAATTTAAATTCATAACTTACATCAAATAACCATTTGATAGGCAGCCACATTTCATATGATAAATATAATAACATAAAAAGAATCGATAAATTATTTATGTACGAACTTACTCGAAGTGTCGATCTCACTATCCATAATACCAATTGTCCATTCATAGTATAATAAGACACAACTCAAATATCAAATCAACTTTTAAGAATTTATATAACATATATCACATATTTCATATATCACTTGTCATGTGTCATCATTTTCTTGCATTTCATGTAACATTGTTTCATGTCATATTTCCACATCATAAACACCATTCCATCAACTATTCCAATATATTAAATCATACAATATATGCAATAATAGTAAGAAATATAATTCAAACATAACATTGCATTATTATTATCATACGAACTTACCTCGATCTAGAAACGACGATTTACCATTTTAGTCCATAACCTTGTATTTTCCCGATTTAAGCCCGAATCTCAATTTCCTTTATCTATAATATCAGATTTAGCCTAATAATTAGTCACACTATTCATACAGGTCCAAAAATCATATTTTTACAAATTTTCATTTTGACCCTTAAACTTTTGCATTTTGCACTTTTCCCCAAGGTTCGGAAATTAAACTTCATCCTATTTTCTTATGTTTTATGACATGCTGATCATTTTTCCCTTCTATGGAAACATCAAATTCTCACTCTAACATGTACTTATGACTATTAGGTATTTTTACCAATTAAGCCCTTTTACTCGTTTTCACTTAAAATCGAATAGCACAAGTTGTCTAACATAATTTAAAACCTCATATTCTATCATAAAACACCAAAATACAAAAATTTCACCTATGGCTACTTTTCCAATTATGAACCCTAGGTTGAATTATTGCTAGCATAAGCTAAATCAAGTTATCGGGACTCCAAAAACGTAAAAATCATTAAAAATGAGGCTAGAACGGACTTACAATCGAGCTTGGAAGCTTGGAAACCCTAGCCATGGAGTCTCCCTTGGTGTACACGTCCATGGTGAAGAAGATGAACAAAATTGGCTTTTAATTTTGTATCTTAATTCATTTTACCCCTAAATGACCAAAATGCCCTTTTTACTAAACTTTCCAAAAATTCCATCCATGTCCAATTTTTGTCCATAAACTTAGAAATTGGTCAAATTTCTATTTAAGACCTCCTAATTAATATTTCAAAGTAATTTCATACTAGAAACTTCTAGAATGCAAGTTTTGCAACTTATTCAATTTAGTCCCTAACTTCAAATTAAGCACTTTATGCATAGAATTTCTTCACGAAATTTTCAAACAATCATGCAATCATATCATAGACCTCAAAATAATCATAAAATAATTATTTCTATCTCGAATTTGTGGTCACAAACCACTACTCTGATTAGGCCCTAATTCGGGATATTACAGGATACAAAAGTTCCTGAATCAAAGATTGAATCAATATTAGTGGTTCTTGAGTATCCAGATGTGTTTTCAGAAGAGTTACCTAGGTTGCCACTGATCAGGGAAGTCGAGTTTGCTATTGAATTAGTACCGGGAACATCACCGATATTGATCGCTCTGTACAGAATTGCTCCAACAAAATTGAAAGAATTGGAAGCTCAGTTGCAAGAGTTAACAAATAGAGGTTTTCCACGACCTAGTTTTTTACCTTTGTATACACTAGTGCTGTTCGTAAAGAAGAAAGATGGATCAATGAGACTGTGTATTGACTATTGCCAGCTAAACAAAGTTACGATTAAGAATAAGTATCCTTTGCCGAGAATCGATGATTTGTTCAATCAGTTGGAAGGAGAAACAATATTTTTGAAGATTGATCTGAGATCTGGCTATTATCAGTTGTGAGTTAAAGATTTGGATGTGCCAAAAACTACACTCAGAACAAGGTACGGGCATTATGAATTTCTTGTTATGCCATTTGGATAAACTAATGCTCCTGCAGTTTTTATGGATTTGATGAATCGAATCTTTAGACCATATTTGGACAAATTTGTTGTTGTATTCATTGATGACATTTAGATCTATCACTGAGATGAGTCTGAGCATGCTGAACATTTGAGAATTGTATTACAAACATTGAGAGATAATAAATTGTTAGCTAAATTTAACAAATATGAGTTGTGGCTCAGAGAGGTTGGATTTTTAGGGCATATTGTTTCAGCGGAAGGAATTTGAGTTGATCTGAGTAAAATTTCAGCAGTTGTTGACTGAAACCACCAAGAAAGGTGTCCGAAGTCAGAAGCTTTTTGGGATTAGCTGGCTACTATCGGCATTTTGTAAAAGGGTTCTCAATGATTGCTACACCTATGACTCGATTGTTATAGAAAGATGTGGAGTTCGAGTCGTCCGAGAAATGCCAACAGAGTTTTGAAAAGTTGAAAACACTGTTAACTGAAGCACCGATTTTGGTTTAGCTTGAGTCGAGTAAAGAGTTTGTAATTTTCAGTGATGCATCATTGAATGATTTAGGGTATTTTGATGCAAGAAGGTAAGGTAATAGCTTATTCTTCTAGACAATTGAAGCCCTATGAAAAGAATTATCCAACACATGACTTAGAGTTGGCTATTATTGTTTTCGCACTGAAAATTTGGCAACATCATTTGTACGGTGAAAAATGTCATATTTTTACTGACCACAAGAGCTTGAATTATTTAATATCTTAGAAAGATTTGAATTTGCGACAACGAAGTTGACTCAAGTTATTGAAAGACTATGAGTTAGTGATTGATTATCATCTGGGGAAAGCGAATGTAGTCGCGGATGCTCTGAGTAGAAAATCTTTGTTTGCTTTGTGGGTGATGAACGTACAGTTAACCTTGTCTGATGATGGTTCAATTTTAACTGAGTTAAAAGCTAAACTGTTATTTTTACAGCAAATTTGCGAGGCTTAGAAATGTGATAACGAATTGCAAGCTAAAAGGGTAGGGTGCGAGTCGACTACTGATTCAAAATATCAGATCAGATTTGATGGTTGTTTATTGTTCCAAGGTAGAATTTGTGTACCGAGAAACTCTGAGCTTATTCAGAAAATTCTACACGAAGCATACAGTGGTTGTTTATCTATTCATCCAGGAAGTACTAAGATGTATAATGGTTTGAAGCAGTTGTACTGGTGGTCGAGTATGAAATGAGATATTTCATAATTTGTGTCTAGATGCTTGGTTTGTCAACAAGTTAAAGCCAAAAATCAAGTGCCTTTGTAACACCCCGAACTCGGCCTGGACGTTATGGCTGAATCTGGCACGTCACATTGAAGTGCTTTTTGTAAAGTGCAAATTTGTTAAAAACCCATTCACTCTTTAACCTTTATGTACGATCTTAAAGAAGATTCCAAGTCTTGTTGCTAACTTTCAAAATGTAAGTCATTTGTCAAAAATAAATCATATTAAAATGTCGTTATTTATTTTAAAACATTGTTTTTTGCAAAAGCTCTTAAAACCGTTTATGTATTCGTGGTATTTTTGGAAAAAATTATCCTGTTGAAAAATCGAGTCTTTTTCCTACTGCTAGCAGTATTAAAGCAAAATAAACATAAATCCCCAAATTAAAAATAGAATCCAAAGAGGCCTTATTACAAAATACCCAAATTAAATTACTTATAAATTAAAAACCAAATATGGAAGCATGAGCGGTTGTGTGGCCACCTTCGAGTCCCTCGCAGCACCGATCCGCCTAAGGATTACCTGCGCAGATAAGCAGAAGGGTGAGTTTTGGAAAACTCAGTGTGTAATCCCTTAATAAAGAAACAGTCAGAAAATAAACACAGTCTGGGCCTAAGCCCTTTTTAGTAATAGTGACAATATCAGTTTAGGCTTTAGCCTATCTCAATACAAAAACAGTCATGTGTTTGAGCCTTGGTTGATTGCAGTAATAGTAATCAGTGCAGTAAAAGTAATAGTATAGATATGCAATCAGAAATCCTACCCAACCAGCCTCTACACACCACTCCGTCCAGCCCTACACATCATGTGGGGATAAAATCAACCCACCCATCCCTACACACCAAAAATAGCACCGGTTGTGGCACTAAACAATATTTGTAGTAGAGTTGCCAGTATAATAAGCTTAGAGCCATCAGTGATTTACGGAAGAGCTGCCAATACAGTACACTTCCTCCAATCATAACAAACCCATCCGCATGCAATGCATCATACAATCATGTCATGTCATATCATAGAATTATACATGTATCCACTACAGTTTAAACAACATGTTGAAATACAATCATACATGTACATATATATAAATACCTCACATAGGGGCTAATTAGTTATCTTACCACAAAAGGGCAAAATAGTCATTTTATCAATTGGAGGGTCTAGGTATACTTACCAATCCAACAGTAGGTCCACAGTCGTCTTGGGTGACCCATGCAACCTTAACAGACAATCAGTGAGAATGGGCCCACGGCCCATATTGCGAGCTCATGTGGGCCCACATGCCCATGTGGCCCACAAAGCCCAGAAATGGCCTTGGCTGTGTGAACTACACAGCTTGGCCCAATACACTTCGCATGACCGTGTGGGGCCCACGTTCATGGTGGCCTCTACTATCAAACGCCCATGTTTTACGCATTCGATTTACCACAGAAGCAAGCGCACGCCCATGTAGCGTAAATAGTCGTATTTTTTGGCTTTTGCCGGGTCACAGTTTGGGCAGTGTTGACACACCTAAAAGGATTCTAAGTTCACAACCTCTCCTGAGATGAACCGTACCTAAAAAAATGATAAAACCATGACCAGTGTTGTCATGCTTAATACTAAAACAGTCCTTAAACAAACTTTGTTACTGTCACTTACTTCCATTGCTTCAACCGATGTAGACTTACAACTCCGTAGGTGACCAAATCCAACATGGTTAGATGCTGTCAAAATAACATTATTAGATCCTTCACATAATTTAATCAAATGACATCTTTCCCTAATCAATTGGGCATACTTTCCCCATTACTAGAAGACTTACTAAAAATGCAAAACTCAGATTCGAAAAAAGGAGTAATCGGCCTATACTCCACACGAAAGCCAGAAGCACTCGCTTTGACTGAGCCAATAATGGAACAGTTACCCCCTAACAGAGATCAGCAGCACAAGAAGATAGAAAGAGGAGATGAGAATCGGCAATGAAGAATAAGGGAAAGATTGATGGAACAAAAACAATATTTGGCTACAAGGGAATGAGGTATTTGGCTACACAAAACTAAGTGAGAGCAATGGGAAAACAATAAGAATCTGTGAAAGTAATAGTATGCCAAAAAGGAAAATGATGGACTCAAAAATAAAAGAGAAAGAAGTAGAGAGAGAAGAAGAAGAAGTAATGATCAAGAGGAAAATTGATTGGGAAAAAAGGGAAGGATACTATTCGGCCAACAAAGAAATAAAAACCCGAGAGACCCTAATGACCTTTGCAACATTCGGCCTAAGGTAACAAGGGAGGTACATTTGAAAAGAAAAGTAGAAGAGGAATAGAATCGGTAAACCAAAGAAGGCACCAAAAGCCCTTAGCTCAATTCGGCCACCAAAAGTGAAATAGTACCTAAAACTAGAGGGATAACCTACCTCATCCAAAATTTTTGAGTAGCTAACATATTCCATCATCTCAACATCCCAAATTTTCCTCCTCAAATCACTTAAACCAAACCTTCACCTCCTCAATTCAAATTTCGCTCAACCACTTTAGTATTTCGATCAAACCACAACAATCCCATGACACAGCAGCAAAAAAACACTCCACTGCGCCCACTAGGATTTGAACCTCAGTCCTCAAGCATAGATATCACGCCACTTTTCCCCTAGACCAACTGGCCCTTTTTATCATGTTTTACCCACATTTAATTAAAAGATTACTGTTTAGAGTCAATGCTCATTCCTTTAAAAACAAAACATTTTGGAGCTGCCCAGGCTTGAACCCAAGACTTTTCAGATACTCCCAGAACACTTAACCACTGAAGTAGATACACACTTGTGTCACTTTCTTGTACAACTAAATATTTATGTGCAGCCTCCAACTGTTCCTATACTCAAGACCTAATACTTCTAGGCCTAAAATTTGGGGCGTTACAATTCACCCCTCCTTAAAGAAATTTCGTCCCTAAAATTTCCAACTATCAGATCAATTGCATAACACAGTGTTAACCACTACGCTCCCGCTGCGCACTTTAATAATCCAAAACACTACCGTAGCTAACTTGAGTGTTCTAGTACAGTCTATAGATAGAGTGGGACAATGCGTCATCCCCAGCCGTACGATCATGAAACTCAGTCTCAATCTCAGGTGAAACTAGTGCCTCACAAGGTACAACATTAAGCATGTAGCCAGATGACAAAACCCAGCTCAATAACCTCCACGGCATCCACCGTGGCCTCTTGTACCCTTTCCACAAGTACCTCTAGTGCTCATTATCGAATTGCATTTTATCTTTATTAATAGTTTTATGCATTAGTTTACAATTTCAATGTTTATTAACATATGTTTTATAGAGACAATATCAAAAGTATAGAGTTTTGTTTTTGCACAACGTAGTGTCTATCGGTGTCTACTGGTTTACTACAGTTTCAGTATACACTACTAAAGAGTTGTAGAACTACCTACAGTAGTCTCAATAATCCAACCTATGACAGTTTTAGTCAAAATCAAAATGCAGTTTTCAAAGAGAACATAAAGGATCAGTGCGGAGACTCGGTGTACCACATATTCAGCAAAACCTTTCAAAATACTTCAAATCATTTGAAACAGTTCTCTTAGATTTTTCAAAGTTTTGGAAGAAACCCAAATCCACAGCTGAGTTTTGTAACCTGGCTCTGATACCACGAAATGTAACACCCCAAACCCAGCATGGACGTTATGGCTGAATCTGGCGATGTCACATTGAAATGTTTTTCGTAACGTGCGAATTTGTTAAAAACCCATTCTCTATTAAACCTTTATGTACGATTTTAAAGAAGATTTCAAGTTTTGTTGTTAATTTTCAAAATGTACGTCATTTGTCGAAAATAAATCATATTAAAACGTTGTTATTTATTTTAAAACATTGTTTCTTTTAGAAGCTCTTAAAACCGTTTACGTATTCGTGGTATTTTTGGAAAACATTTATCATTTTGAAAACCTGAGGCTTTTTCCTACCGCTAGCATTATTAAAGCAAAATAAACATAAATCCCCAAATTAAAATAAAATCCAGAGAGGCCTTATTACAAAATACCCAAATTAAATTACTTATACATTAAAAACCAAATATGGAAGCATGAGCGGTTGTGTGGCCACCTTCGAGTCCCTTGCATCACCAATTTGCCTAAGGATTACCTGCACAGAAAAGTAGAAGGGTGAGTTTACGAACACTTAGTGTGTAATCCCTTAATAAACAAACAGTCAGAAAACAAACACAGTCTCGGCTTAAGCCCTTTTTAGTAATAGTGACAATATCAGTTTGGGCTTTAGCCTATCTCAATATAGAAACAGTCATGTGTTTAGGCCTTGGCCAATTGCAGTAATAGTAATTAGTGCAGTAATAGTAACAGTACAGATATGCAATCAGAAATCCTACACAACCAACCTCTACACACCACTTCGCCCAGCCCTACACACCATGTGGGGATAAAATCAACCCACCCATCCCTACACACCAAAAATAGCATCGGTTGCGGCACTAAACAATATTTGTAGTAGAGCTTCCAGTATAATAGGCTTAGAGCCATCAGTGATTTGCAGTAGAGCTCCACTATAGTACATTTCCTCCAATCATAACAAATCCATCCCCACGCAATGCATCATACAATCATGTCATGTCATATTATAGAATCTTACATGTATCCATTACAGTTTAAACAACATGCTGAAATACAATCATACATGTACATATATATAAATACCTCACATAGGGGCAAATTAGTCTTCCCACCAAAAAGGGCAAAATAATCATTTTACCATATAAGGGTAAAATAATCATTTTATCAATTGGAGGGTCTAGGTATACTAACTGACCCAACAGTAGGTCCACAGTCGTCTTGGGTGACCCATGAGCCTTAACAGACAATTAGTGAGAATGGGCCAACGGCCCATATTACGGGCTCATGTGGGCCCACATTCCCGTGTGGCCCATAAAGCCTAGAAATGGTCTTTTCTATGTGAACTACACAACCTAGCCCAATACACTTTGCATGACCGGTTTACCCGTGTGGAGCCCATGAGCTCGTGGGCCCACACGGTCTATTTCGGCCGAACGTGGCCCAAAATGACCTAAGCCCATCAATATCGCTCATTGTGGCCTCTATTATCAAATGTCCATGTTTTACATGTTCAATTTACCACATGAGCAAGCGAACGCTCGTGTAACGCCAATAGTCATATTTTTTGACTTTTGCCTATTTACAGTTTGGGCAGTGTTTACACACCTAAAAGGATTCTAGGTTCGCAACCTCTCCTCAGATGAATCATACCTAAAACAAATAACAAAACCATGACTAGCGTTAGTCATGCTTAGTACTAAAACAATTCCTAAACAAACTTTGATACTGTCACTTACTTCCACTGCTTCAACCGGTGTAACCTTACAACTTCATAAGTAACCAAATCTAACAGGATTAGATGCTATCAAAATAACATTATGAGATCCTTCACATAATTTAATCAAATGACATCTTTCCCTAATCAATTGGGCATACTCTCCCCCTTACCAAAAGACTTACCGAAAACGCAAAACCCAGATTCGGAAAAAAGAGTAATCTGCCTACACTCCACACGAAAGCTGGAAGCACTCACTTTGACAGAGGCAACAATGGAATAGTTACCCCCTAATAGATATCGACAGCTCAAGAAGAAAGAAAGAGGAGATGAGAATCGGCAATGAAGAATAAGGGAAATATTGATGGAACAAATACAAGATTCGGCTACAATGGAAGGAGGTATTCGACTACACAAAACCAAGTGAGAACGATGGGAAAACAATAAGAATCGGCCAAAGCAACAATATGCCCAAGAGAAAAACGATGGACTCCAAAGAAAAGAGAAAGAAGTAGAAAGAGAAGAAGAAGAAGTAATGATCAAAAGGAAAATCAATTGGGGAAAAAAAGAAGGATACTATTCAGCCAACAAAGAAACAAAAAGCTGAGAGACCCCAATGACCTTTGCAACATTCGGCCTAAGGTAACAAGAGAGGTACATTTGGAAAGAAAAGTAGAAGAGGAATAGAATCGGTAAACCAAAGAAGGTACCAAAAGCCCCTAGCTCAACTCGGCGACCAAAAGTGAAACAGCATCGAAACCTAGAGAGATAACCTACCTCAGCCGAAATTTTTGAGTAGCTAAGATACCAAAGCTGAATTCCCCTTGATTAGAGTACCTATTCGGCACAACTCTTCCACCATCTCAACATCCCAAATTTCCTCCTCAAATCACTCAAACTAAACCTTCACCTCCTCAATTCAAATTCCTCTCAGCCACTTCAGTATTTTGGTCAAACCACAACACTCCCATGGCATAGCAACAAAATAAAACACTCTACTGCGCCCACCAGGATTCAAACCTTAGTCCTCAAGCATAGATATCACGCCACTTATCCCCTGGACCAGCAGGCCTTTTTTATCATATTTTACCCACATTTAATTAAAAGCCTACTGCCTAGAGACAGTGCTTATTCTTTTAAAAACAAAACTTTTTGCATCTACCAAGGCTTGAACCCAAGACTTCTCAGACACTCCTAGAACACTTATACACTGAAGTAGATACACACTTGTGTCACTTTCTTGCACAACTGAACATTTATGTGTAGCCTCCAACTGTTCCTATGCTCAAGACCTAATACTTCTAGGCCCAAAATTTGGGGCTGTACAGCCTCCGGGACAACTACAGCCAGTGATGATACCAAAGTGGAAATGAGATAGAGTTACGATGTATTTCATATCGGGATTACCCCTATCTCTGAAAAAGAAAGATGCTATCTGGGTTCTTGTTGATCGGTTGACGAAATCGACACATTTCATTCCGGTACGCACAGACTTTTCGCTTGATAGATTAGCTAAATTGTACATCTCTGAGATTTTTAGATTGCACGGGGTGCCAATTTTTATTATTTCGGATAGAGATCCAAGGTTTAAGTCGTGATTTTGGAAGATATTACAAGAAGCTTTTGGTACACGATTGCACTTTAGTACTTCATTTCATCCTCAAACAGATGGTCAGTCTGAGAGAGTTATTTAGATTCTCAAAGATATGCTTCGTTGCTGTGTTTTAGAGTTTGAAGGCAATTGGGAAAAATTTTTACCATTGGTTGAATTTGCGAGTAACAATAGTTTTCAATCGAGTATAACGATAGCACCGTATGAAGCTTTATATGGTCATAAATGCCAAAATCCTTTGTACTGGATTGAGCTTACTGGATCAAGCTTCGATTTGATCAAAAAGACCTAAGAAAAAGTGAAAATAATCCGTGATAGTTTGAAAGCAGCTTTAGATCGACAGAAATCTTATGCAGATTTAAAATGTAAAGGCATTGAATTTCAAATCTATAATAGAGTGTTTCTAAAAGTATCTCTGTGGAAAAAGATTCTTTGTTCTGGTCGCAAAGGAAAATTGAGTCCGTGATTTGTCGGGCCGTATGAGATTATTGAGAGAATAGGGCCAGTGGCATATCGACTAGCTTTACCATCAGAATTAGAAAAGATCCATAATGTGTTTCATGTGTGATGTTACGCTGATATAGATTAGATCCGTCACATGTAAATTCTCAGATCTAGATTGTGGGAAAAATAAATTATTGGACTAGTCGATCCTATTTCGTCATTTGTACGATCGAGGTAAGTTCGTATGTTAATAAGCATTAATATAATGGTGTTTTTAAATGCTTTATTATTAAGTTAATTGTGAATATGATCCTACAAATATGTTTGACAAAGATCCGGCAATGTGAAATCCCGGTTGAACCTTAGGAATAGATTAGGATATGAATGACATCTTATTAAGGGTTATGTGATTGGGTGCAGGTCCGTACGTTCTACAAGTGGTTGAGTTATCTTGCATGTGTTGAGGATATGTAGCACCGTGTAGCTACATCATTACCGTCAGCTTTTATGAACATACCCGTTGATTGTGACACTCTTTACCCGTACCCGAGGCTGAGGTAGGGTACAAGGCATTACTGGACTTAAACATACACATTTTCATAAAATCGGGCCATAAAATTTCAACCAATTAAAAAACATTCAAACACATGCATATCATCCTTTGTACAGGCCCACGAGGCCCAAAACATACATCGGGGGTGGTTCGAGACTAAACCGAGAACATACAAACTTTTTAAAACACTTAGAAAATTATCTAATTTTAAAGTTATACGCCCGTGTGGGTAGGCCGTGTGGTCACACACGCCTGTGTGGCTCAAACACGTCTGTGTCCTCAGCCCGTGTAACTCTCTGTTTATGACGTCAGTAATATTTTAATGTCACACGACCAAGACACACGCCCGTGTGCTAGGCCGTGTCTTCCACATGGCTGAGACACACGGCCGTGTCTCTATCTGTGTGGCCAACACTTAGGCTATTTTCCAAGCCTTGGTCAACTTTAATCCCTCACACACTTATACAACATCAAAGGCATAGAACATGGTATCCAATTAAAGATTAAACATCTTCAATTAAGTTACAAACATTACATTTGCATGTCATCATACTTGTGTCTCTCATACTCATTTTATATCAAGTCTAGACATACCAAACCATATTCATTTGGCCTTATCATCTTCATTAACATCATTAACTTACTCTAAATTTACACTTTTATACTAAGATTGTTGTCACATCTATTGATCAAAGTTCATCCATCAAATATACATACCGTATCATACATAAATCGGTATCAAGCCATCATACCATGCACATCATCAAGACATTAGTATAGTCAAGAAAAACCAATTAGGTTTACAACCTAATGATAAAAAATAAGCCATATCTCATGGCTCTATACAAATGAATCATTTTAAGCCAACTCAATTGGCCAAATCATGAAACACAGATCATAAAGTATTAAGTCTCTATACATGCCACTCACTTGAAAACACTTAAGATTTATTAATACCCCAGCTTGATAATTTGACAGTGTGATGCAACCTCCGGTGATCTCCAACCTCTAACTAACCTAACAACACTAAAAGAAATGGAAAGGAGAGGGGTAAGCTTTAGAGCTTAGTAAGCCCGTATGAAACTAATAATAAGCAATTTATTAACGTGCTTTTTCCAAATTCTTAGAACATGTTCTCATGGTAACACAATCGAAATTACACATAATTCCACTATTTGCTCATATTCCAGTCAAGCTATCCACTCGAGTAATAGTCATTAAATTATTTATAACTTGAATTACAGAACTCTAAATTAAGATCTGTTAATTTTTCCTGAAATTGGACTCACATATCTTCTTACCATAAAATTTCTAGAATTTTTGGTCTAGCCAATAAGTACAGTTTATTCTTTAAAGTTACCCCTATTCTGCTATTTTACAACTTCGACCATTTTTACTAAAAATTAATTATCTCATAGTACGGGATTCGAATAATGTTCTGTCTATTTCTTTTGAAAATAGACTTACTAATAATTTATTCATATAAATTCTAACCCATAATTATTTTTGTACAATTTTTTGTGATTTTCCAAAGTTAAGACAGGGGAGACAAAAATCACTCTACCCAGTCTCACAAAAATTCAAATTTCTCATAATATGAAATTCTTTTGCTTACACCATTTCCTCTATGTAAAAATAGACTCAATAAGATTTAATTTCATCTCTTATTCAGTCTTTAATTCGATTTCCACAATATTTGGTGGATTTTCAAAGTCACACAACTGCTGGTGTCCAAAACTATTTTAGTGTAATATCATCATGATAACTATCATATGATGACATAATAAACATAATCATAAACATAAACATAAGTTTATTCATCATTCAAAACCTTTGACTTACTTATCACCCACATGCCTCTTTATCATGAAACATCATATATCAAGGCATTACTCGTGAGTTTAGTGTGCATACATGTACCAACTCGTAATACAGCATATAATTATAACTTCCTTAACATGTTCTCCTTAGGACTTTCGTCACATCATCCATTACATTACCTGTTGAACACTCGGAATACTATTGGATACGTAAAAAACTTGCACATAAGTGCCACATATACATACGTAGCCAAAGCTACCTCATAACATGTAATGCTCGCAATGGAGCTATTTACGGGCTTGCTCATATAAGCTATCGATCAAGGTGTAACTACACGGGCTACTCACAAAAGCTGTTAGGTTTCCGACCACTCAAGGATTACCTAGCCATAGGTAGGACACACAAGACCATTGCCTAGAACTAAATCACATGTATCCAATCCATTATGAACTTGGACCACTCAATGAGCTTGGATGCCACATATATCACGAACCTGGACCGCTAAACGAGTTTGGACTTCTTCATTCCTAGTGACATGTCACTTGTATCCTAAACTATTCCTAAGGTTCAAACAGGGTTTTTCTCACTTGCACATAACATTTCCATCGTTCTTGCTTGTATTGTCGTGGATAACAACTACAATATCATTCAAGTTACGATTAGGCATAGCATACATAATAAGAAATAAAATAATTAGCACATAATGTTAACACAACATGACATACCACATTGTCACATTATTTACAAATGTACTTACAGTTCATGTAATATCAGGCATTAACATTCAAGTATAATATAGCATTATTATTGACGTACGAACTTACCTCGAATCCGAGCACAGCTAATTATTCCATTTCAGTCCATAATCTCGTACTTTCTCGATTTAAGCCCGAATCTCAATTTTCTTAATCTAACATTTCAAATAAAGCTTATTATTACTCACAGTATTCAAATTGACCCAAAAATCATACTTCTACAGATATTTATTTTTACCCCTAAACTTTTAGATATTTACAACTTAGCCCCTAGGCTTGTAAAATGTAATGTGTTCATTTTTCTTGTACTTTAAGCCTAGTCGAATCATTTTCATAACCATAACGGCCCACAATTTCCATTAAATGACACTTTTATGAAAATTTTTATAACTTTTACAAATTAGTCCTTTTTAGCGTTTTCACCGAAAACTACTTAGCAAAACTTGTTTAACACACAACAACCATTCATATTCCTCCTTTAAACATAAAAATAAACACATGTAGCATATGGTTAAATTTTTAAACATCAACCTTAGCTCAAATAACTGGTAGAAATAGCTAGATCTTGTTACGAGCATTTCAAAAACGTAAAAATCATTAAAAACGGGGCAAGAACGGACTTACAATCGAGCTTGGAAGCTTGGAAAACCATAGCCATGGTTTCTCCATGCAAGTTTTAGCCATAGCTTGAAGATGGACAAAATTGGCTTTTAATTTTGTTTTTAATTCATTTTAATTACTAAATGACCAAAATGCCCCTAACTTAAAAATATTCTATTTCACCTATTTCATGTCCATTTTTGTCCAAAAAATTAACGAATGGACTAATTACCATATAAGGACCTCCAATTTAAAATTTCATATCAATTAGATACCTTTAGCTTTTAGAAATCAAGTTTTGCACTTTTTGCAATTTAGTCATTTTGACCAAATTAAGTGCCCAAACGTCAAAATTTTCTAACAAAATTTTCATGAAATCATCCAGTGAAATTGTAGACCATAAAAATATAATAAAAATAAATTTTCTTACGTCAAATTTGTGGTCTCGAAACCACTGTTTCGACTAGACCCTAAATCAGGGATGTTACAACTCTCCCCCTTTTAGGGATTTTCGTCCCTGAAAATCTTACCAGAAGAGTGGTTTGGTTTTCACATAAGCTCCACTATCTCATAATCATTGTTAAAGAACTTTTACTCAGGCTATGCTTAATACTTAGCTCTTTAATTTCTCATACTAAAGTCATGAGCAATTCTTTGTTATATGACACATCAACCGAATCTTGATTTCCATCAGAGGATTCATGTACACAAGGGTCGAATCCATACCATCATAGAACATATATACACGTCATACTTGAATCCTCTCGAATTCAAATGGTGTAGTAAGCCCGATCATCATGGCCTTAAGTTCTCTATCATTTTATACAGCCCGATAGTTTAGTAATTCAACCTCTGGTCGTCATTAAAATTCAGAGCCTCATTTAGCTGTTTCAATAATTCACGATATAAATCCTGGATCTCAATCCGATTAACAAAAACTAGTATTTTAAGAAATTCAATAATCTTAAAGATACTTAATTCCATAAGTCTGATGAGCAGAAATTCAGTACATACTGACATGATTTGCAGATTCATCAAATGCTTAACAACAAGCCACATAACATCTTTTTCTTTCAAAGATAGGAATAATCTTGATATGAAATCCATAGTAATCTCATTCTCATTTATATTCAATTACCACCACTAGCGAAAATCATTCTGACATTACTTGATATTCGACTTTAATCCTAATAACATTTCATGTATTCCAGCACAAAGATTAGAAATGTCAAGTTCCAAACTCGAACACCAATACATTATTCCTGTGAGTTTTCTTGTGACTTTCTGTATTAGCTCTGGATTTTCTATCTAAGCCCTAGTGATTGTATTTTTCTTTTCTCAAAGATCATACAATCACTATCTCATCATCTTTTAACAACTTTAATCATCTATGATATCAAATACTCAGACCTAGATATAATATTAGATACGTTGAGCTATCACATTGCCTTTTAGTCTTAAAATGCATCACAATCCATTTAATGACACATCATTGAAAAATCAAGAATTTCTTACTCGATGTAGGCTAAACTAGGTCTAATGTTTTGATTAACAATGTTCTCGTCTGTTCCAAACTTTACCAACATGTAATAGACCGTTCAACTTTCACAAGGCGATAACTTTATCATTCATAGCAACTTTAAATCATATAGTCTGCTAGGAAATATACACTTTTCATTCAAATTGACAGTCTTTTACCCGTAAAGAATGAAATTTCATTTCCAGACATGAATATCTCATTTAATCTTTCAAACAATAACCAATACCAATTGAACAACCAAGTCGGTCTTAATCATCAATAAATGACATTTCAAGAAATCCTCTCTTCCAGTCAATAGAATGATTCAACATGTAATCATTCAACATTCACTTATCATGCTAATCAAAAACCATTCAATTGCATTAACTCAAGTAACAAGGATATCTCAATTGAAGGCATCTACTTCCATTAACTTACTTGAGAAAAGAATTCCACCATACCAATTGAAATTCGCATTTTCACCACTTATGTCCTTACCGATGTCAAAATTTTCACGAAGATTTAGAGAAATCCAAATATCATAATCACCATATTACTATAATCAACCAGAAGCATGATCGTAATTAACATAGTTATCATAGGCCAAAGAACACATTTTAGATATGAGCCACAATCGACAATTTACGGAATAGAGATGACATGAAAACCAAGATAAAGAAGTCTAGGAGAAAGAAATCCAAGATAAAGAAATCCAAGATACAGAAATCCAAGATACAATATCATAATGAAAGTCCCAAAACAATGCCCATAAGAAAAAATATGAAGGATCTCGATAATTCCTCAGAGAAAAGAAGTCCAGAAGAATACATCAATCCAACCCAATAGAATTAAATATAACAAGGATAATATACCTTCCCATGTATGTATCGAATAGAACATCAATTAGAAGAAACAAAATCATAACATCATGTGTATTACCTCATAAAGTTCTAATAGATGAAATGTAATAGAATGCTAGAAGGAAATAGAGCAATACAGATTATATACCAGTCAGACTATCAATACTTTCGTCTATGCATCATGATTAGAAAACATTCCCACAGAACAAGGATTTTATTAGAAGATCAATAGCCATAGGAATAATCCCAAGAATAATTAAACATATAGAATACCTCAGAAGAAGCTGTCGAAATCTGTTCAGCCATAACTGTTACACTCAGATATCTTACCCTTCAAATATTATTCCCTCAACTATTTCTGTCATCAGAAATTCCGTATTATTCTTTTCACTGAAGAAAATAAGTTCAGAAGGAATTCCATTACTACATTCTTTCAACATTATGTCTAAATAACTCGATTTACCAAAGTTAAGTTCTTCCCTCATTACAATGTTTCATAAACCGAATAATCTTTAAATCAATCTGATACCTTTCTAGTTCTGTCTTTACTTATCAAATCATTTACAAATTTTGACCATATTTATAATCATTCTACAGCTGAACTCTTTGGTTTCACACTTGTGAGCTTATCCCGCAAATCTCATAAATTCCTTTATAAACACCACTCTGGTACGAGGGTGGGGTTGTAAGGTTATAACAGCCTTATTTAAACCTTAATCAAAATGGTGGTTTCAAGACCATGAATCTAAGTCAGAAAATATTTTAAAATTATTTTTCTGTGTTTATTTTGTGTGAATTTATATCTGTGAAATTTTCGTGATTTAATTTTTTCATTTGGGTATCCGATTAAATGAAAGGACTTAATTGCATAAATTGAAAATTAGCTAGTTTTAATTGTAAGGATTGAATTGGTAATGGCTTCTTAAGTGAAAGTATTCATGATGCAAAAAGCCCAATTTTTATATGATAGTGGGCGGCATTATATAAGATAAATATGTTTTATATTAAATATGTACATTTATGTATATATGTGTTATAATAATAAAATGCATATTATATGTATATAATATAAGAACTGAGTTGGAAACCATGTGCATGTGACATGGACGATTATGTCCTTGGCCTTAGTTATTAATTTTTAAAGCGTAATTTAGAAAACTAGCTTATAAATTATATAATATGTGATACAACATAAAGGAAAAAAAGGTGTTAATAATTTTTTTCACATAGCCGAAACTAAAAAGAAAGAAAAGGAAGAAGCAAGCTAGGGTTCGGTTGATTTTTAAGCTCAATCAAGGTAAGTGTTCGACTCAGATTTTTTGAGATCGTTGATAATTTTGATAATTTTTAAAGCGTAATTTAGAAAACTAGCTTATAAATTATATAATATGTGATACAATAAAAGAAAAAAGGTGTTAATAATTTTTTTCACATAGCCGAAACTAAAAAGAAAGAAAAGGAAGAAGCAAGCTAGGGTTCGGTTGATTTTTAAGCTCAATCAAGGTAAGTGTTCGACAAAGATTTTGATAATTTTTACATTTTTTGAGATCGTTGCTTCGAATACTACAAAACCCATGCTTGAATTTTGAATTTTGATGAATATTTTGAGTTATGCCATTGGTGAGGGCTCGTGATTTTTGTTATTTGATGATGAATTATGAAAGGTAGGTGTTGGGTTAACATATTTTTATTAGAGTTTTTGATGATTTTAAATAATTAGGACTTAATTGAAAAAATTATAAATTGAGGGACTAAAATGTGAAATAAATGAAATTTATGGACTTGTGTGAGCTTAGTGAAGATTCAGTTTAAGCATAGTAAACTCAAATTTTGAATATTTTGTATTTTATGTAAATTAGACTAAATTGTAAAAACTAAAAATGTCAGGGTAAAATGGTAATTTACCTATTTATGTGTTTTTGGGCTAAACTGAATGAAAATATGTTTGAATGAGCTTAATTTGAATGTGTTTAGATCAAGAACCAAAGAAATCATATTTGGATCAGGGAAAAACGAAAGTGGTCGACTAGCCGTCCTGTTCCGTCTTTATATCGTCCGAGGTAAGTTATAAGCATAATTGGGTTGTTTTTTATGATTAAATATCGGATTTATATGCTGATTTTGTAATGTGTAAAAACCTACATATATAATTCATTGTAAGAAATATGACACTAAGTGTGCGAGGGATAAAGTGACAGCATTGAGCGTGCGATACGTCACAAGATTTTAGCACTAAGTGTACGAGATGTTAATGTAACGGCACTAAGTGTGCGATACGTTACAAAGATTTAGCATTGAGTGTGCGAGTTGGCTGATCCCTTAAAAGAACCAAATTGTAATTGTGAATTGAATTAAACGGTCAGACATGAATTATCTTGATCTTTACTTGAGTAAAAGTAAGTGAAATCCTCGAATATTTGTGAAGAATCGTATGCAAACTATATAAAAAACATATGGGCATATGGTGTGTATATTTGGCTTACACAAGAATAATTTGAGTGTCATTGTACTGCTGGTTAATTAAGTATACATGTGAGTTGGTCCATTCGGCCTGGTAACGATATATATGTATGATATTATTCCATGATGTTTTAATGTGCGGGTAGGAGTAGATGGATGTACAGCTAATTATGAGTACTTGAATTAGGAATAGAAGAATATTATGTATGGTAAATGATTGATAGAGTGAAGCATGAAATTTATGTTGGTATTAAAGGCTTGGATGCGGCTGGCTGTTAATGTTTAGATGCGAATATAGGTATAGTGAAATGGGATCTATAAGTATGTTTATATATGAGGCTATCTTCGGCCATGAATATGATAATGATATATATAAGTGGAAGGTATATATATAATACTAGTAACTTGTGTATTCGGTCAAGGGAAAGTTGATATATAGTCACAAGTTTATAATCACTTTTAATAAGTTTAATTAATTATTTGAGTAAAATATTGTATTACGAATTTTCCTATTGATGATTAAATGTGATTGAGTTGAATATTTGCTTATGACTTACTAAGCTATATTAGCTTACTCTGCATTTTCATATTTATTCTATTTTATAGATTTTGAATCCAAGTTACGAATCTGGGATTCGTCAGAGGAGCTTATCAAGCTATCGACTGTCTTTAGTATTTTATAAATTGTGTTTTGGAACTATGGCATGTATAGGCTGGAAAGTGTTTTTGAAATAACGAATTTAGTTATGTATTTAAAGCCATGCGAAAATGGTTGGCTTATTATGCCTAAGTTTGGTTGTACATATTCTTAATTAAAATGTTTGATGAGTTTAATTATTGGTAATTTAATGATGGAAGATTTAGATGTGTATATGAATTTAGGTAATAAGATTCGGTTATGAAACCAAATAGCATAATATGTATTTGGTACAAAGTATAAATTTTGCATGCGTGATTGCTATTTAAAATTGTAACATGATTTGAATCAATGTTACTATGAGTTTGTGCAACAGCTGTTAATTGATGCGTGTTGAATGTTTGGTAATCCGTATACGTGACTTATTATAAAGCCTATTCGGATGTGTCTAGATGTATATATATATACAAATCGAAAGAATTATAGATGTTATGTTGTCTTTGGTTAAGATGATTAATTATGTTGTATATGTATTAAAAAAGATTTAAAAAAAAGAGATAATGAGTATATTTGAATAAATGTGATATGAGTATCGAACATATTAAATTTTGGGTTCGGTAAGTATATTTAAACTTATGTGAATTTTGGTTGAATATAATGCATGATTTATAATTGTAAGCGGCATATTTAATACATGTTTGATTTGTATTTATAAGTGGTCTGCTATTCCGACTTAGTAATAAGGTAAAAGAATAAACATTTATTGATTGAATTAGGTTTATGTGATGTTGTAAGCGATGGTTTTAATTTTATAGTTGTGCGGCACTGGTAATTGAATTATGAAATCATTGGTTTAATTTTTATTAACTTGATAGTATATTTTAATTTGGTTTAACTAATGAGTATGGTATTTGTTTATTAATAACTTAAATTGTACATTATAATTAATATTAAAGTACGTTTGGTGGATATGTATTTTTGTGTATTAAATTTGTCAAATTTCATATACGAATTGGTGCTTAGTCTTGAAATTTTAATACTTGAATTAATATGTTTGGATATTGTGATATAATTTGTTCGGTCTTTTAAGTGCATGAATATTATTAAGTATTTGATTACACTTACTTTGATAAACACACGACTTGTGCATATAATTTTAAAGCGTGTTTTGTATGGCTTTGAGGCAGACATATTAATGTGATAATATGTTTATCTGTACAATATGAATTTGGTTGATAATTTGAATTATGAATAGTATTTTTATTTCGATTAATAATATATGTTTGATATTAAATTTATTTTATGTTTTATTTTTGAGAATATGACCTATGTGAGAATATATCGTATCCGAAAGTCGTGTTGTGGTCGGTAGTGCCTCTTAACCCTAGTTCGGCAACAGACAAGGGTTAGGGGTGTTACATTTTATTGGTATCAGAGCTACGATTTAGTCAGTTCTAGGGCTACCATAGCATATGTGAGTCTAGCTATATATGCCGTATTTGACCTGCGATAGTGTGATATCTCCTGACCGTGACGAAAATTATTTTGATGAGACAGATAAATTTCAATCGAGCTAATTTTAATAGAACGAAATGTGTACTCAAATGTTTTAATAGAAATGTGTTAATGATGAGTTGGAACTTATGAAGGTATGGATCAAAGAGTATGATATATTGATGTTGATAAATGTTATAATTATACGAGCATAACGATCATGATATTTGAGTTATCACTACTATCTTATTTATTTTAATTATGAATTAATGATTTGAGTTAGTATATGAATTAAGTACTGAGAATAAAAGTGATTAGAAGCAAATATTTATTAAATGTTTGAATAATGCGAAATTGTTAATGAATTGATTATTTGTGAAGGTGTGTGTTATGTATATTTATGAGTAAGTTAAATTTCAGGCTTTATTACCCTCACCCCCCTTATTAGTGAAATGTTACTATGAAACCTGTAAGATTTGGGTTGAATAATCTCATGAGGGTGAATAAATTAGCAAATGAAGACAATATTAAAAGAGATGCTAGATAGTTTTGAAGATTATTCAGATTATGTGACATCACTGTTATAGAAGAAGTTATCTCTGTTCAAATGACCTATTCAGGTATGTTGTCTAAAGAAAGTATTAACTGGAAGCTTTTCTGAATTGACTCCTGTCATCGAAAGAATAATGTTTGAATTGTATTGATGGCTGAGTGTAGTGGTTATAGTCGAGCAGTTATTACGATTTCTTTCGGGCATTCTATGTGTACATTCATTCTCAGAAGTATCTGTGGCTGTGTAATTTCAGAAGGAATTCTTATCGTATGAGAATATTAGCTAAACATACTCGTAGACGAAAGTATCATTGATCTGTTTGGGTTATGTTCAATAGTGCTCTCTCTTTCTCTGATATTTATTCCATTGTATGGATATTAAAATCAACGGTAAAATCTGTACAATGTTAATATTCTGTTTCTACCAAATATGGTTATGTTGAAAATATGCAAGGACTATATTGCTTCCGTTACTGTGGATTCTGATATTTATAGGTGACATTGTTCTTTCTGGACATTTTCTGAGATATCATCGAAGCTGATATCATTCTTTATGAGTTGTAATTTCCTGGTATTCTGGGTAGCTTCAGACATTAAAATTTCGCTATCCCGGTCTTCTTATAACCCCATGTGATTATCTATAAGAGACTTCTTTCTGACCGAAATGGCTATATCTATTATAATTATAATTTTTATTCTGAAAATTTGGGAAACACTGTAGCATTGTTATTAGAGTTATAAAAGTTGTATTTCTGCGTTGGTTGTTGTCCGAATCATATCTGGTTTCCTTCTAGGTTCAGATTCTTTATTAACAACTGGGATATTATCTATTATTTTGGGTAAGACGTCAGTTTCATTATGATATTATGATTTCTATTGGATGACTATGGCTTCTGTATAATGATATGTTAGAGTTATTCTTTTAATGGGAAGAAATAAATTCTTCAAAAAGACTGATCCAATGGTTTAGTTTGATCTGAATTATTTGATTTAAAAGAATATTGAGTTATATATGTTTGAACCTATTCACCGGACTGGTAATAAATTTTGAATGTGCATTATGATCTGAGGAATAGTCTGGAAGAAGAAATTGTATTCTTGAGGATTTAATACAGAATTATGTTTATCAGAACAATTTATTTGAGATGTGTTGTGATACAATTAAAGTTAGTTTAATGGTCGAAGCTTCCCTTGTTATGTGAAGGTATTGTTAGCTAAAACGTTAGCTCTGGTTCAGCCTAAGTTGAAGAGAAAGTTTATGATTTTTAGTCATACGTCAATGAACGATTTGAAATATGTTTTAATAATAGAGTGTATAGAGATATTTTGTGATTCCATATAGCAAAAAAAAAGTGTTAGTTAATGACATATTTGATGGTTTGATTATAGCCGAGATAAAAGAAAGACTGTTATATATTCAAAAAAATTGTAAGGTTTAGAAATTGAATATGTGTCCCGAGAAACTCAGAGTTGGTTCAAATGATTTTGAACAAAACTCATAGCAGTCAGTTATCTGCCCACCCAGGTAGTACGAAAATGTATAATGATCTGAAATAGCACTATTGATTGCATGGTATGAAACGAGATATCTCTAATTTTGTTTTGAAATGTTTAGTTTATTAGCAAGTAAAAGACGAGCATTAGATGCCCTCTGGGTTGCTTCAGCCGATTATGATACCTTAGTAGAAATGGGATAGAGTCACGATTGGTTTGTATCCGAATTTCTATTGACATTGGGCAAGAGTGTGAATGTCGTAAATGTCCAAATGACACCTTATGAGGCTTACTAAGGTAGTAAATATCGTACACCATTGTATTGAACTGAGTTCAATGAAAATAAGATACACGGGGTTTACTTGATCAGAGAGACTAAACAAAGAGTGAAAGTGATCCGTGAAAGTCTAAAGTAGTATCAGATCGTCAAAATCATATGCTGACTTGAAACGTAAAGATATTGAGTTTCATATCAGAGATAAAGTCTTTTTTTTTTAAAAGTCTCACCGTGGAAAAAGATACTAAAATTTGGTTGCAAAGGCAAGTTGAGTCTGAGGTTCATCGGGCCATATAAAGTGATAGAATGCATTGGACTGGTTGTTTACAGACTGTTGTTACCATCTAAGTCAGAAAAGATCTACAATGTATTTTATGTTTGATGCCTCATAGATACGATTTGATCCTTCACATGCGATTTGTACGTATGAGATTGAGATTAAGCCCAAAATGACGTACGAGGAAGAATCAATTTGTATTCTAGCTCGCGAAATTTAAGAGTTACAAAATAAGAAAATTTCGTTAGTTAAAGTACTGTGACATAAACATGGAGTTGAGGAAGCAACTTGGGAACCAGAAAATGCTGTGAGAGAGTATTATCTTAACCTATTCATCGGTAAGACTTTCAAAGACAAAAATCCCTAGGGGGGAGAGTCGTAATAGCTTGATTTAGACCTTAATCAGAACGGTGGTTTCGGGACCACGAATCCGAGTTAGAAAAATATTTTAAAATTATTTTTCTGTGTTTATTTTGTGTGAATTTATATCTGTGAATTTTTTGTGATTTAAATTTATCGTTTGGGTATCTGATTAAATGAAAGGACTTAATCGCATAAATTGAAAATTAGCTAGTTTTAATTGTAAGGATTGAATTGGTAATGGTTTCTTAAGTGGAAGCATTCATGATGCAAAAAGCCCAATTTTTATATGATAGTGGGCGGCATTATATAGGATAAATATGTTTTTATATTAAAAATGTACATTTATGTATATATATGTGTTATAATAATAAAATGCATATTATATGTATATAATATAAGAAATGAGTTGGAAACAATGTGCATGTGACATGGACGATTATGTCCTTGGCCTATAAGTTTTAGTTATTAATTTTTAAAGGGTAATTTAGAAAACTAGCTTATAAATTATATAATATGTGATAAAACATAAAAGAAAACAAAAAAAAAAGTGTTCATAAATTTTTTCACATTGCCGAAACTAAAAAGAAAGAAAAGGAAGTAGCAAGCTAGGGTTCAATTGATTTTTAAGCTCAATCAAGGTAAGTGTTCGACTCAGTTTTTGATAATTTTTATGTTTTTGAGATCGTTGTTTCGAATAATACAAAACCCATGCTTGAATTTTGAATTTTGATGAATATTTTGAGTTATGCAATTGATGAGGGCTCGTGATTTTTGTTATTTGATGATGAATTATGAAAGGTAGGTGTTGGGTTAACATATTTTGTATTGGAGTTTTTGATGATTTTAAGTAATTAGGACTTAATTGCAAAAATTACAAATTGAGGGACTAAAATGTGAAATAAATGAAATTTATGGACTTGTGTGAGCTTAGTGAAGATTCAGCTTAAACATAGTAAAGTCAAATTTTGAATATTTTGTATTTTGTGCAAATTGGACTAAATTGTAAAAAGTGGAAATGTTAGGGGTAAAATGGTAATTTGCCTATTTATGTGTTTTTGGGCTAAATTGAATGAAAATATGTTTGAATGAGCTTAATTTGAATGTGTTTAGATCAAGAACCAAAGAAATCATATTTGGATTAGGGAAAAACGAAAGTGGTCGACCAGCCGTCCTGTTCCGTCTTTATATCATCCGAGGTAAGTTATAAGCATAATTGGGTTGTTTTTTATGATTAAATATCGAATTTATATGCTGATTTTGTAATGTGTAAAAACCTACATATATAATTCATTGTAAGAAATATGACACTAAGTGTGCGAGGGATAAAGTGACGGCATTGAGTGTGCGATACGTCATAAGATTTTAGCACTAAGTGTGCGAGATGTTAATGTAACGGCACTAAGTGTGCGATACGTTACAATTTAGCATTGAGTGTGCGAGTTGGCTGATCCCTTAAAAGAACCAAATTGTAATTGTGAAATCGAATTAAACGGTCATACATGAATTTTCTTGATATTTACTTGAGTAAAAGTAAGTGAAATCCTCCAATATTTGTGAAGAATCGTATGCAAACCAAATGAAAAACATATGGGTATGTGGTGTGTATATTTGGCTTACACAAGAATAATTTGAGTGTCATTGTACTTATGGTTAATTAAGTATACATGTGAGTTGGTCCATTCGGCCTGGTAACGATATATATGTATGATATTATTCTTCTATGATGTTTTAATGTGCGGGTAGGAGTAGATAGATGTACAGCTAATAATGAGTACTTGAATTAGGAATAGAAAAATATTATGTATGGCAAATGAGTGATAGAGTGAAGCATGAAATTTATGTTGGTATTAAAGGCTTGGATGCGGCTGGCTGTTATGTTTAGATGCAAATATAGGTATAGTGAAATGAGATCTATAAGTGTGTTTATATATGAGGCTATCTTCGGCCATGAATATGATAATGATATATATAAGTGGAAGGTATATATATAATACTAGTAACTTGTGTATTCGGTCAAGGGAAAGTTGATATATAGTCACAAGTTTGTAATCACTTTTAATAAGTTTAATTAATTATTTGAGTAAAATATTGTATTACGAATTTTCCTATTGATGATTAAATGTGATTGAGTTGAATATTTGCTTATGACTTACTAAGCTATTTTAGCTTACTCTACGTTTTCATATTTATTCTGTTTTATAGATTTTGAATCCAAGTTATGAATCTAGGAATCGTCAAAGGAGCTTATCACGCTATCGACTGTCTTCAATATTTTATAAATTGTGTTTTGGAACTATGGCATGTATAGGCTGGAAAGTGTTTTTGAAATAACGAATTTAATTATGTATTTAAAGCCATGCGAAAATGGCTGGCTTATTATGCCTAAGTTTGGTTGTACATATTCTTAATTAAAATGTTTGATGAGTTTAATTATTGGTAATATAATGATGGAAGATTTAGATGTATATATGAATTTAGGTAATAAGATTCGGTTATGAAACCAAATAGCATAATATGTATTTGGTACAAAGTATAAATTTTGCATGCGTGATTGCTACTTAAAATTGTTACAAGATTTGAATCAATGTTACTAAGAGTTTGTGCAGCAGCTGTTAATTGATGCGTGTTGAATGTTTGGTAATCCGTATACGTGACTTATTATAAAGCCTCGGATGTGTCTAGATGTCTATATATATATATACAAATCGAAAGAATTATAGATGTTATGTTGTCTTTGGTTAAGATGATTAATTATGTTGTATATGTATTAATAAAGATTTACAAAAAAAGAGATAATGAGTGTATTTGAATAAATGTGATATGAGTATCGAACATATTAAACTTTGGGTTCGGTAAGTATATTTAAACTTATGTGAATTATGGTTGAATATAATGCATGATTTATAATTGTAAGCAGCATATTTAATACATGTTTGATTTGTATTTATAAGTGGTCTGCTATTCCGACTTAGTAATAAGGTAAAAGAAGAAACACTTATTGATTGAATAATTGAATTATGAAATCATTGGTTTAATTTTTATTAACTTGATAGTATATTTTAATTTGATTGAACTAATGAGTTTGACATTTGTTTATTAATAACTTTAATTGTATATTATAATTAATATTAAAGTACGTTTGGTGGATATGTATTTTTGTGTTTTAAATTTGGTAAATTTCATATACGAATTGGTGCTTAGTCTTGAAATTTTAATACTTGAATTAATATGTTTGGATATTGTGATATAATTTGTTCGATCTTTTAAGTGCATGAATACTATGAAGTATTTGATTACCCTCACTTTGATAAACACCCGACTTGTGCATATAATTGTAAAGCGTGTTTTGTATGGCTTTGAGGCACACATATTAATGTGATAATATGTTTATCTGTACAATATGAATTTGGTTGATAATTTGAATTATGAATAGTATTTTTATTTCGATTAATAATATATGTTTGATATTAAATCTATTATATGTTTTATTTTTGAGAATATGACCTGTGTGAATATATCGTATCCGAAAGTAGTGTTGTGGTCGGTAGTGCCTCTTAACCCTAGTTCGGCGACGGACATAGGTTAGGGGTGTTACAAAGGTCCCTAACTCGTCTCTCATACGCATATGCATATAGCACTATTTCATCATCATAGCAGCAATTTCACAAGCATAACATTCACTTCAGGCAAACTATTATTCACACTTGTATGACACGAGCTTCACAATTATCTTATTTAAACAGTGCACTTATGCATGCATTCTTTGGATTCTGAATAACATTACTTATCCCATTTATTCAATCAAACAAGTGATGCACATAGCATCATATGAGGGCTAAATAAGCATGGATAAGTATATCACAATCAAAACTTTCATCTCGCACTTCATCATATACGTGTCATTTCATTCATATGAACATTAAACAAGCATGGATACTCATCGCAAGATGAACTTTTTTCATACTTTTTTGAGTTTAGGCTCATCATAACTGTAATTTACCCAGATACCTTGGCATCACATTTAACATAGTCGGTGTAGCTCGGTTGAAGAGTACCTCTGTCCAAATAAGATGGTTCTCATTCGCGTCAGGGGACATCACACTATCATAGATTTGTGGCATGTACAGCTAGGCTCTCATGCATGCTAGGTTAGTCTGAGAACTGACTAAACCTTAGCTCTGATACCACTAAATGTAACACCCCTTTCCCATACCCAAGGCCAGGATAGGGTACGAGGCATTATAGGACTTAAACGTACACATTTTTATAAAATCGGGCCATAAAATTTCAACCAATTCAAAAACATTCAAACACATGTATATCATCTGTTATACGGGCCTACGAGGCCAAAACATACATCGGGGGTGGTTCGGGACTAAACTGAGAACTTACGAACTTTTTACAACACTTAGAAAATTTTCTAGTTTTAGAGAGTCACACGCCCGTATGGGTAGGCCGTGTGGTCACATTCGCCTGTGTGGCTTGGATACGCCTGTGTCCTCAGCCCGTGTAACTCCCTGTTTATGACGTCAGCAATATTGTAACGTCACATGGCCAAGACACACGCCCATGTGTTAGGCCATGTCTTCCACACGGCTGAGACATACGATCGTGTCTCTGTTCGTGTGGCCAACACTTAGGCTATTTTCCAAGCCTTGTCAACTTTAATCCCTCACACACTTATAGGACATCAAAGGCATAAAACATGGTATCCAATTAAAGATTAAAAATCTTCAATTAAGTTATAAACATAACATTTGCATGTCATCATACTTGTGTTTCTCATACACATTTTATATCAAGTCTAGACACACCAAACCATATTCTTTTGGCCTTGTCATCTTCATTAACATCATTAACTTACTCTAAATTTACACTTCTATACTAAGATTATGGTCACATCTATTGATCAAATTTCATCCATCAAATATACATACCATATCATACATCCATCAGGTATTAAGCCATCACAACATGCACATCATCAAGATATTAGAACAGTCAAGCAAAATCAATTACGTTTACAACCCAGTGATAAAAAATAAGCCATATCTCATGGCTATATACAAATGAATCATTATAAGCCAACTCAATTGGCCAAATCATGAAACACATATAAGAAAGTACTAAGTCTCTATACATGCCACTCACTTGAAAACACTTAAGATTTATTAATACCCCAGCTTGATAATTTGATAGTGTGATGCTTCCTCCGACGATCTCAAACCTCGAGCTAGCCTGACAATACTAAAAGAAATGGAATGGAGAGGGGTAAGCTTTATAGCTTAGTAAGCCCGTAAGAAAATAATAATAAGTAATTTATTAACGTGCTTTTTCCAAATTCTTACAACATGTTCTCATGGTAACACAATCGAAATTACACATAATTCTACTATTTGCTCATATTCCAGTCAAGCTGTTCACTCGAGTCATAGTCACTAAATTATATATAACTTGAGTTACAAAACTCTAAATTAAGATCCTCTAATTTTACCTGAAATTAGACTTACATATAAATTTATAGAATTTTTGGTCTAGCTAATAAGTACAACTTATTCTTTAAAGTTACCCATGTTCTACTGTTTAACAGCTTCAACCTTTCTTTACTAAAAATTAATCATCTCATAGTACGGGATTCAGATAATGTTCCCATATATTTATCATGAAAAAACTCATTAATAATTTAGTCCTATAAATTCTAACCCATACTTATTTTAGTACAATTTTTAGTGATTTTCCAAAGTTAAGACAGGGGAGCCCAAAATCATTCTGAACCTGTCTCACAAAAATTCAAATATATCATAATATGAAATTCTTTTGCTGACAATGTTTCCTTTATGTGAAACGAGACTCAATAAGCTTTAATTTCATCTCTTATTTAGTCTCTAATTCGATTTCCATAATTTTTGGTGGATTTTCAAAGTCACACAACTCTGCTATCCAAAACTATTTTAGTGCAAAATCATGATAACTATCATATGATGACATAATAAACATAATCATAAACATAAACATAAGTTCATTCATCATTCAAAACCTTTGACTTACTCATCACCCATAAACCTCTTTATCATGAAACATCATATTTCAAGGTATTACTCATGAGTTTAGTGTACATACCTGTACCAACTCGTAATACAACATATAATCCTAACTTTCTTAACATGTTCTCCATAGGACTTTCGTTTCATCATCCATTACATTACCCGTTGAACACTTGAAATACTATTGGATATGTGAAAAACTTGCACATAAGTGCCACATATTCATATGTAGCCAAAGTGACCTCATAACATGTAACGCTCGCAATGGAGCTACTTAAGGACTTGCTCATATAAGCTATCGATCAGGGTGTAACTACACGGGCTACTCACCAAAGCTGTCAAGTATCCAACCACTCAAGGATTACCTAGCCATATGTAGGACTCGCAAGACCATTGCCTGGAACTAAATCACATGTATCGCATCCATTATGAACTCGGACCACTTAACGAGCTAGGATGCCACATATATCACGAACCCGGACCACTCAACGAGTTCAGACTTTTTAATTCCTAGTGACATGTCACTTGTAAACTATTCCTAAGGTTCAAACGGGGTTTTTCTCACTTGCACATAACATTTCCATTATTCTTGCTCGTAACGTCGTGGATAACGACCACAATATCATTCATACATACAAGTTACCATTAGGCATATCATACATAATAAGCAATAAAATAATTATCACATAATGTTTACACAATATGACATACCACATTGTCACATTATTTACACATGTACTTACAGTTCATGTAATATCAAGCATTGACATTCAAGTATAACATTGCATTATTATTGACGTACGAACTTACCTCGAATTTAAGCACAACTAATTATTCCATTTTAGTCCATAATCTCGTATTTTCCAGATTTAAGCCCGAATCTCGATTTCTTGATCTAACATTTCAAATATAGCTTATTTATTACTCACATTATTCAAATTGACCCAAAAATCATACTTTTATAAATTTTCATTTTTACCCCTAAACTTTCACATATTTGTAATTTAGCCCCTAGGCTTGTAAAATGAAATGTGTTCATATTTCTTGTACTTTAAGCCTAGACAAATCATTTTCATAACTATCGTAGCCCACAATTTCTACTAAATCACACTTTTATGATAGATTTTATAACTTTTACAAATTAGTCCTTTTAAGCATTTTCATCGAAATCTACTTAGCAAAAGTCATTTAACACACAACAAACATTCATATTCCACCCTTAAACATCAAAATACACATATGTAGCACATGGGTAATTTTTTAAACATCAACCCTAACTCAAATGAATGGTAGAAATAGCTAGATCTTGTTATAAGGATTTCAAAAACTAAAAATCATTAAAAACGGGGCAAGAACGGACTTACAATTGAGCTTGGAAGCTTGGAAAACCTTATCCATGGTCTTTCCATGCAAGTTTCAGCCATAGCTTGAAGATGAACAAAAATTGGCTTTTAATTTTGTTTTTAATTCATTTTAATTACTAAATGACCAAAATGCCCCTAACTTAAGAATATTATATTTCATCTATTTTATGTCCATTTTTCTCCAACAAATTAACCAATGGTCTAATTACCATATAAGTACCTCCAATTTAAAATTTCATATCAACTAGACATCTTTAGCTTCTAGAATCAAGTTTTGCACTATTTACAATTTAGTCCTTTTGACCAAATTGAGTGCCCAAACGTCAAAATTTTTGAACAAAATTTTCACAAAATCATCCCGTGAAATTGTAGACCATAAAAATAAAAGAAAAATAATTTTTTAGTTAGATTTATGGTCTCGAAACCACTATTCTGACTAGACCCTAAATTGAGATGTTACATTGATAGCTTGAGAGTGAACATTATATGAGATATGAGATTGACATAGCTTTGACTATGTATTTGGCACTTAAGGTACTAGATTCTCGGGCATCTGATATTATTCCGAATGGTTCAACGGATATATCAAAGATATGGATGAGTATATGATTGATACGAGTTGGTACAGGTATGTGCATGAAATATACATGCATTGAATTGAAGAAACTTGTGAATTTCATATCTAACCTTGTGAATGAATATGTGATAGGTTTATGGATTAATATGTGTTATATTATGATATGTTTAAATGCTTAATTTGTGTATGTATTGTAAGTTGAGTTTATTACTATACGAACTTACTAAGCTTTATAGCTTACTTTGTTTAATTTTTTTTCGTGTTTATAGTGATTATCGAAGCTTGCTTAGATTTCAGAGTTTTCAGAGATCTCATCACACTATCAAGGTATCATTTTGGTACTTTTGAACTTGTGTATTTGGTTTTATGGCATGTATAGAAGTTACAATTAATTTGGTCTATAGTTTGGTAATGGATTTAGACATTTGATTTGGCTTGTAAGTGATGAATGCTTGGTTATATGGATAGCCATGTAATTTGGCTTATTTTGAAATGTTTGGTGATGTAAATATATATATGTGCAAATGGGCTTTTGATATGTTGTGTATAATTGTTATATAAATGTTTATTGTGAGTTGGTATTTGGAGTACCAAATGGTTGAAATTTGAGATTAGTATACTTGAGATTTTAGGTGAAGTGGTGCATAATTGAAAGTGACTATTTAGGTGATTTGATAATGTGAAATTGGTATGAATTGAATGGCTTATTGTGATATTTGAGTGTTTTGTGGTTGTTGGTATGGAATTAGCATGAATTAGACTTGTTTGAGATTGGTTTGAATGCCTATTTATGTCATGTAATATGCCATTTGAATTGTGCAGGTGAGTGCAAATTTGGGTGAGCTAGATGGCTTGGTAAATAGCCTATTTTTTGTCCACACAGGTAGAGACACGAACATGTATCTCAACTTTATGTGACACACGGTTAGGTGACACGAACGTGTGTCCCCTGGTGTTTAATTAGAAACCAAGTCAGTATGCTCCACACGGTCTGGCACACGTTCGTGTGAGGCCATTTCGAAGGGCACACAAGCTAGTCGTATGGGCGTGTGGTTAGCCGTGTGACCCAAATTAGGGAGTTACACAGGGTCAGACACGAGCTGGGACACGACCATGTGATCCTATTTTGAATGTCCACACGGGCTGTGACACGGGGGTGTCTTTGGCCGTGTGAGACACACGGCCTTGCCACATGGACATTTGTCCCCTGTATTTTGAGATATTTTTTAAGATTTTTGAAAATTTCCTAAGTTATCAGTTTTGTCCCAAACCACTTCTAATGCATGATTTGGGCCTCGTAGGCTCGTATTAGGGACGGTATGAATGAATGTGAATGATTTTTTTATATATATTGTAATGGAAGATGAATGACAAATGTATGTTCTTTTACGTAATAAGCCCAGTAATGCTCCATAACCCTATTTCAGCGATGGATATGGGTTAGGGGTGTTACAATGTGTAAACATTCTAAAATCTTGATAGCTAAAATGGAAAATTTTATAAACATTGAGGGTTAAGTTTTTTGAATTTTATAGTTTTAAGGCCAAATTGATAAAATGTGTAATCAATGGCAGGCTAAATTTGTTATTAGGCCAATAAAAAAAGCTCACGTTGGACTTCCGTTAGTGAGTTAACAACAACTAATGGAACTAAGGTATTTAATTTCGAAAAGATGAGTGACTAAATTGAAAAAAATCATAGTTATGTGAACAAAATTGTAACTTCCTGAATTTTGGGCCTAGAAGTATTAGGTCTTGAGCATGGGAACCGTTAGGAGGCTGCACATAAATGTTTTGTTGTACAAGAAAATGACACAAATAATTGACTGCTTGAGTGGTTATGTGTCCTAAGAAGTGTGGGAAGTCCTAGTTTTAAACCTAGGCTTTAGGAAAAAAAAATATTTTAAGTTAATAAAACCCTTAGCCCTGGATAGTAGGTTTTTAAATTATTGTGGGTAAACATGACACAAGGAGCCTGCTGGTAAAGGGGGTAAGTGGCGTGTTACTAATGTCTGAGGTTTGAAGTTTGAGTCCTAGTTTACGTAATAAGGGGGTCAATTTTTGATATTTTGGACGGCTAGTGTTTGTGTTGTATTAAAAGTTTGATAGGTGAGAAGTTGAGTGATTTAAGGAGGATTTTGAGGAGTGGATCAAGGGGGTGGGAGTGTTAGCCTAATTTTGGGAGGATATTATGGAGAGTCTTAAAGCTTGTTTAGAGTTTGAACCGAAATTGGATCTATGCTGGACTCAAATTTTGGTAGGGGTGTGTTAGCTCCTCATTTTCGTTTTTTTTCCTCTCCACTTAGGTTTTGTCAACATTCTTTGTTGCCTTTTTGCTACTATACCGAATACTGCTGGGATTTCGGGCTTTCAGTTTTGTTTTGCCTTCGGTTTTACTTTTTCCTCCAATCCCCTGTCTATCGATTTTCTTTTCTTCTCTTTTATACTCTCTCTCCATTTACTCAATTTTCTCCCCTTTTCATATTGCTTTTTTAAGCTGAATACTGCTGTCTCTTATTGCCAAATCTTCGCTAGCCTTCTTTATCTATTTTGAGCCCTCGCCATTTCTTTATGGTGCATTGGCCAAATACTCTTGTTTCTTTTCCTCTCTCTTTTTCGGCTTTCATCGAGTTGTCATCGCCAGATTCTCTTGTAGCTGAACCTCTTTCTACATTTAATTGAGGTAAGCTACCATGTCTATTTGGGTTCACGATTTTTTTTCTTCTCCTTCCTTTCTTTAGTTGATATAATCTCCATATTAACATTTTCTTTTCTCTTCCGACACTGCTAGGAGTGGTTGTAACACTTCTTGATTCGGGTTTAGGGGGTGCCTTTGTAGGCCAATTTCTGTTATCCATCATTCTTAGTGCTTTGTTTCGGTAAATGGTTAATCACTTGGTTCAGGTTATTTTACCTTTTTGGTAATGGTTAACGGGAGTGGGTTGTAGTGTAGATTTTTGCCAAGGATCGTGAGATAATCTTGGTCAGAGGTTTAGGGGGGGCTAAATCACTCTCGTTCAAGTAACGCAAGTATCAATATTATTTTAGGATTAAGTGCTAAAAGAGGGTGATTAACCCTATTTATTAAAGGACTGATAGAGTGATTGATTCAATATAGGTTGGTGTTCGTTGGCTTCTGCTCCTTTTCGCAATCAGGTGTGTAATCACTGTCTTAACCGTAAATTGGAAAAAGCTGAAAAATAGGACCATTGATGCCATATCGGTGTGCAATCGCTCATGTGTTAACCCCAAATGCATAAACGTGGGTACTGGATTACGAGAGGCCACCATGGGTGATCTCATGGGCCGTTTTGGGCCCTGTTGGGCCAAAATGGTGACCGAAATACCCTTATAGGGTAAAATGACCGGAATACCCCTATAGGGTAAAATGACCGAAATACCCTTATAAGGTAAAATGACTGTATTTGAGCATGCCACGTTGTATGTATGTTACATCCATATAAGATATTATGATACGATGCATGACATGTTTCATGGGGTTGGGATTGTTATTTTGGAGGAAGTGTACTGTACTGATATGGTCACACGGGTCGCCCAAGACGACTATGGACCTAAGGTTGCATAGGTCCCCTAAGACGACTGTGGACCTACTCATGGCTTTAAGCCATTCATATTACTAGCAGCTTTGCTGCAATATTGTTTAGTGCTATAACCGGTGCTAATCTTGGTGTGTTTGGCTGGTTGGGTTGATTTTATCCCCACATGATGAGTGTGGTGGGACAGAGTGCTGTCTAGAGGCTAGATTGGGTAAGATTTCTGATTGCATTACTGCATTGATACTGTTACTGTAATAGGCTAAGGCCCACATTGATACTGATACTGTAACGGGCTCAAGCCCAAACTACATCTATCTATTGAATGATTGACTGCTTGTTTGTTAGGGGATTACACACTGAGTTTTCGTAAACTCACCTGTAACATTCCGATTTTGATCCTAGTCGAAATAGTGGTTTCGAGACCAAAAATCTGAGTTAGAGAAATTTTTAATATTATTTTTCATGTCTATTATAAGTAAATTGACATGTGTAAAAATCTTGTGTAAAAATTTAATTGTTTGTGTGCTTAATTTGCAAAACAGGACCTAATCGCGAAAAAGGTAAAAGCTGTGTGCTAGATGTTAAAAGTGCTTAATTGACTTGGCTTTATAATTGTGAGGTCCTTAGGTAGTTATTTGACCAAAGTTATGCTTAAATGACAATAGTGGACATTAGTGGATGGCATATTAATGTTTTGATGCAAGGGTAATTTGGGAAAATGTATATTTAAGTAATTAAAATAAAATAAAACATGAAACAAAGCCATTATCATCCTTGTTCTTGCCGAAAATACAAAGAAAATAAAAGAAAAAGAAGGCTTAAGGGTTCGGCTAGGTTAAAGCTCTATTGAGGTATAATTTTTGATCGATTTTTGATAATTTCTACATTTTTTGATTGTTCCTTAGTGTACTATAAAGCCCATGTCTTAATTTTTTATTTTGTTGATGATTTTGAGTTATGCCATTGATGACACTATGAGCTTTGTGATGTTAGTTGATGAATTATGAAAGGTATGTTTTGGGTTGACATATGTTGTCTTTGAATTTTTGATAAAATTGAGTAAAATGGGCTAATTTGTAAAAAAAAGTTATTTTGAGGGACTAAAATGTGAAATAAATGAAATGTGAGGGCTTATATGAACACTATGAATATTCGGCTAGGCATGTGTGATTTTGTGAAATAAGGACTAAAGTGTCAAAATGTGAAAATGTGAGGGCTAGTTTGCAAAATGCTCTAATTGTGTATATATGGATTGTTTTGAATGATTTGGTGAATAAAAGGGTTAATTTTGAATACATTTAGATCAGGAAAAGAGGAATTCGAATTTAGACCGAGGGAAGTCGAAGATGGTAGAATAAACGTTCAAGTCGACAACTTCGAGTACGAGGTAAGTTCGTACATATTTCTATTTTGATTATGCATAGATGTTTATATAATTGAGCTGAATGAATATGATGATGAATCGGAAGCTTTGGCACTAAGTGTGTGATACTGACTTAGTCTCGGTTATTTGAGATGGCACTAAGTGTACGGAAATATTCTATCTTCGACTAACCTTATAGCACTATGTGTGCAGATGTTTAAAATACAAATAAGCTATGGAAAGTCTTATAACCTTCAACAAGAGGTAAGTAGGAAAGTGAATAAGTACGGGAAGATCTAGGTATGTATGATACCTAAGTGGTAGATAATATTATGTATGTGAATTTCATTGAGTTGATATGATCTTCTGGACTGACATTGTGCAAATACTCATATGTTTCATATAATGTTGATGATTTAAGTACGAGCTTACTAAGCTTTTGAAAGCTTACTGTGTATGTGTGTTTGAATTGTTTTGTAGATATCGAAGCTATTGCAAGCTCGGGGATCATCTAGGATCATTAGCACACTATCGAACTTCATTTTGGTACTTTTGAAAATGTATATATATTTGAAGTATGACATGTATAGGCTAGTAGTTGTGGAAGTATGTTTTGTGAAGTATATATATTTAGCTATGTGAGTTGGCTAATTTGTGTTTAAACTCTTAGTTGATAATGGTTTATGATATGTGATGTTAATTTGAAATTGTAGTATGCTTAGTTGGATAAAGAAAATGGTAAGTGTGGTGAATTCATGGAATGATATTATATGATGATTTGATATAATCTTACATTATGTTCATTATAAATATGTAAGGTTTATAAATATGTAAATGGTTGATAATAATATGGTATGAATGATATGTGTTTTAGCATGAAAACTTGGTTGATTGGATTGTACATATATGCTTGTTTCCATGCTTGTAGGTTGACCCAAAAAGGGGTGGTAATTTGGCTTAAACCAAGCCTGCATTGTACCATACGGCCATAGAACACTAGTGTGTCTGTTGGCTGTGGGCTTAACTCAGTACCTAGCTAAGAACCACACGGCGTAGCACATGGACGTGTCTGTTGGCAGTGGGGAAAATACAGTATATAAACTCTGTTTTGGCACGGTTGGGTTTCAAGGGTGTGTCTGGTGCCTGTGTGAAACACACGACTTGGTTACATGGGCGTGTGATCTCAACTGAATGGAAAAATTTTCTACGTGATGAAATTTGTGAATGTGTTCGGTTTATTCCCGACCTCTTACTAATGTATGTTTATGGTCTCATTGACCTAAGAAAGGGACTCAATGTTTATGTTTGATCATAATATGACGATGTTTGACTTTTGATTGTAAAGTGATTACGAAATGTTCCGATGTGTCCAGTAATGCCTCATAAACCTAATCTTGTGTTGGATATGGGTTTGGGGTGTTACATTTAGTTGGTATCAGAGCTATAGTTTAGTCAGTTCTAGGACTACCATAGCGTATGTGAGTCTAGCTATACATGCCATATATCTAAAACTGCGATAGTGTGATGAATCCTGAGATTGAAATGTGCTTCTGTATAGCAATGGATCCTGATAGAGCTGTAGCTGACAATGTTAAAAGTAATGCACTTGCTCCCGCGCAAAGGACGGTGCAAGCTAATTCTCGACCGGCTACTAGTAGTTGTGATGGTAAGGCTAAGCAAGCCTTCTATCAAATGATGAACGATTGGTTCACCTAATATATTAGGACCAATCTGGCTGTACAACAACCTCCACCCCTAGTTGATCTTCCTCAAACTCCTATTTTGTCACGAGTGAATCCAGTACAACTGAGTAGACCACCAGTTGACAAGATTAGAAAATATGGAGCTGAAAAATTTTGAGCTACAACAAGTGATGATGCTGAAAGAGCTGAATTCTGGTTAGAAAACACAATAAGAGTGTTTGATGAGTTGTCTTTGAGTCCCGAAGAATGTATAAAATGTGTTGTTTCTCTCTTAAGAGATACGACATATCATTGGTGGAAAACTTTGACATCTGTGGTTCCGAGTGAACGAGTCACGTGGGATTTCTTCCAAGCTGAATTCCGGAAGAAATATGTCAGTTAGAGATTTATTGATCAGAAACGCAAAGAGTGTCTCGAGCATAAATAAGGTCGTATGTCTGTTACAGAATACGAGCGGGAATTTGTAAGGTTGAGTCAGTATGCCCGTGAATGTGTATCTTTGGAAGCAATAATGTGTAAGAGATTTGAAGACAATTTGAACAAAGATATTCGTTTGTTAGTTGGGATTCTGGAAATCAAAGAATTTGTGGTTCTTGTTGAACGAGCATGTAAAGTGGAAGATCTTGGGAAAAAGAAAAGAAAGGCTAATTTTGAAGCTAGAGAGGTACGAAAGAGATCGCCAAGTAAATCATTTCAAACTAAATCCAAGAAGTTTAAAGACTATAGTAGTCATTCAAAGGCTAGTGTGGGATGCTCAAACAGAGATCGTGTTAGATCGCAATTGAACTACAAATCTTCAGCCACGTCTGTTGCTAGTGTTGACAATGCAAAGAATGAAAGGCCTAAATGTGATCAATGTGGAAGACGACATTTTGGTGAATGCTGGGGAAAAGGTAATAACCGAGCTTGTTATAGTTGTGGTTTGAGAAACCATTTTATTAAGGATTGCCCAGATTCAGCTGAAAAAGATAATGTTCAGAATCCGAGCCAGAGTGGTAATGTTTCTCGTGGTAGACCTCCCAGAAATTCGGGAAATATAAGTGGTAGTCTGAGAGGAACGAAAGACACAGCTGTAAGATCTGAGGCTCGTACACTTGCCAGAGCCTATACTATTCGAGCTCGCGAGGAAGCTTCATTATCAGATGTGATTACAGGTACATTCACTCTCTATGATGCTTCTGTGATTGATTTGATAGATCCTGGATCAACGCATTCGTATATATGTATGAACTTAGTGAACAGTAAGACTTTGCCTGTAGAGTCTACTAAATTTGTAATTAGAGTTTCAAACCCCCTAAGCATATGTGTCTTGGTTAATAAAGTCTGCAGGAATTGTCCGTTAATATTTCGAGACAATTTGTAACGCCCCAAATTTTGGGCCTAGATGAATTGGGCTTTGGGTCTCATAAAATTTTTAAATGAGCAAGAAAATGACACATGACATGTTGGCTTTAAAGGTTTAAGGAATTTGAAGTGTCTAGGTATGTTGGAGAAGTTCTGGGTTCGAGTTTTATGGTGGAGGAATTTTAATTTAATTATTAAAAGAATCAGGGTTGGGAGTGGTTGGGCTTTTAAATAAAGATAGGGGAAAATGGCATAAAAAAGGCCTTGTGGAGGAGTGGCTAAGTGACACCACTTAGGGTGTAGGGAGGTAGCGTTAGTAGCTAGCAAGGGATCCAAGGTTTGAATCCTAGCTTAGTATTTTTAGGAGTTTACTTTTAGGCCTTCTAGAAGGTTGGAAGTGGTGTGAAGATGGACTCTAAGGGGAGTGTTCAGAAGAGAAAAATTAGGAAATAGATTGGGGAGTTATCAGGGAGAAAAACGAGGAGATGAGAAGGGGGAAGTTATGGAGCCAAAATGGGAATTTAACCATGAGGAATTCGGCTATAGGGGCTATAAATTAGTGCCGAATGCAAGGTTTCCAGGCTAATGCTGAAATCTTTATACCCTGTTACCAGAAACCCTTTTCTCTTCAAGATCCAAAAAAGTCGAAAACCCTTGCTTCTTTCTTTCTCTTATTGTGTCAATTTTCTATTTTTCTTCTACTCAGGTTTTTGCTTCATTTTTTTAGTTTAGCCTACTTCTTCTATCTTGAAGCCGAATAACTCTCTTTTGCCATACAAATCGCCAGGGCAAAAACTTTCTTGGCCGAATACTCTTGGTACCTCCAGTGCCCTTTCTAATCCGTCAAGCCTAATGTAAATGTTTTGTTCTCATAATCAGTTTTGCTAAGAATCTATTACGTTGTTCTTCCCTCACTCTTTCTAATCAACTTTGGTCTTTGGTAGGAAATAAGTATCGGATCTCGGGTTTTAACTCTCTGCCGAATTGCTCCTGAGGTGTTTTGCGGTTTTGGTAAGTATTCCTCTCTTATTGACTAAGGTTGGCCAAATGATTTTAAGTGAGATAAGGGGTTGAATTATGGTGAAAGCTAGTACTTGGTTTGAATGAGTAAGATTAAAGCAGATCTAAGGAGTACGTGATCAAGGTAAAGCTATTAGGGATTGGTGTTCAAGGTAAGGTTAAGGTGAGGATTCAGTTTTTTTTTTAGGTAAAATATGTATTAAACATACGATTAATGGAAGGGTGATATCATTGTAGGTTGGTGACTAAGGGAATCGCGGCACGCTTGCGTACCAGGTGTGTACATACACTGCACACACACTATGAATCGGCAAAAGCCAAAATGACGAAATGCCTAAAAGTCAAAAGTTTGACTACGATAGTCTTGCGAGTGCACAAACACTCGTAATGGGGAGACCAATAGGTTTCCTGAGACCCACGGGCGGTTCTGTGGACTTGGATTGTGATTTGGCCATACGGGTCAGAATGGGCTAAATGGGCCTGATGGGCTGTTGGGCCCATAATAGGCAAAAACTGAATATTGATGCTATGTGATAGGAATTTGTATGTGAGCATGAGTATGAATGTGACTGGGCCTAATGGGCCATATAAATGTGATTTGGGCCTAATGGGCCATATACAGGTGGTTTGGGTCTAATAGACCATTGAATATGATTGGGCTTAATGGGCCAGATACAGGCATGTGAATTTTTTTGGGTGTTGTAAGGGGTTTTGGGCCTAGTATATGATAACTACATAAAACTTAATTAATTTATTGTGACCATGGACAAGTCAAACGGTTAGGTGTGGCAATGGGTATATGCAGGTCTAGGACTAGATCTAGGGAGAGCTTGGTACTTAAGCGGTCTTAATGACCCACCTCCTCTTCTCTGGAATCCTACCTGGTGCATAGTATTCATTCATCTTAGCTCACAGGACTTGTCAACGGGTCTAGGTAAGTGAAAACCATAATTAAGGGAAATTTACCGAAATGCTCCTAAGGGCAAAAATGACCAAAATACCCCTAGGTGTTGAATGTAAGTTTTACGGATGTGACATGCATACATATGATGTTCTGCTTAGGTTGCATATAGGGTGGGAACTATGGAACGGAGGAAGTATATGAGGATCGCATGGTTGCCTAACAATCGTAGATCCACTGACGGCTTTTAAAGCCCAATATGTAAATGAAGGTAGTTCCGCAACGGGCTACCATTGGTGTGTGGGCTGGGTGGGTCGATATTTATATCCCCACATGGTGTGACGGGGGACAGAGCTGGTGTGTAACGGATTGATTATCGGGATGGGATTGTATTGCATGTTTGATGTATGATGATTTTTGAATGTTTGCTTTTCGTCGAGGGTTGTACACATTGAGTTTGCAAAAACTCACCCCCTCTTTTATTTTATTTTCAGGTGATGCTCAGTAGAAGGTTCAATGTTTGGAGGAACTCTAGGTGGCCCACTAGCAAGATAATTTGGACTTTTCAAATCAGATTGTAATAGGGCTTCCATTTTATTATTATTTGGATTATTATTTTTATGTGATGTAATTATAAGTAGTTGAACATGGTTTCTTAAACTATAGTATGTATTTTTTACGTTTTCGCAACTAAATTTTAAAAAGTGACATATTGTCATCAAATCCTATGTTTTGAACAAGTGATTGAAAAGAGTTTTTTTTTGTTAATTAGGATTTTATTTTATTTTAAGAAGGGTTTTCAATGAAAACACAGTTTTCGCTAAAACACTTCAATGTGACACGCCGAATTCGGCCTTAACTTCTGGGCCTGGTTTGGGGTGTTACACAATTGTTTTCTAGCTAATTTGATGCTATTACCTTTTGATGAGTTTGATATTATTCTAGGAATGGATTAGTTAACTTTGCATGATGTTGTGGTGAATTGCAAACGAAAAATTATTGATTTGAGATGTATCAATAATGAAATAGTCAGAATTGAATCTAGTGATTTGAATGGGTTGCCTGCTGTGATATTTTTGATGAAAGCATTGAGTATTGTTAGAAAGGGGTGTGAAGCCTATTTTGCATATGTGATTGATTCAAGCGTATCAGAAAAGAAAGTTGAATCTGTGCCTGTTGTTTGTGAGCTTCTTGATGTATTTCCTAAAGAACTTTCGGGATTACCTCCAGTTAGAGAAGTAAAATTTGGCATTGAATTGATACCTGGTACTACTCCAATTTCGATAGCTCCATACAGAATGGCTCCGACCGAACTAAAACAATTAAAGTCTCAGTTACAAGAGTTAACCGATCGAGGGTTTCCTAGACCGAGTTTCTCACCTCGGGGTGCTCCTGTTCTATTCATGAAAAAGAAAGATGGTACGATGAGAATGTGTATAGATTATCGAAAGTTTAATAAGGTGACCATCAAAAATAAGTATCCCCTGCCCCGAATCGATGATTTTTTTGATCAGTTAAAAGGTGCTACTGTGTTTTCAAAGATAGATTTGAGATCAGGTTACTATCAGTTGTGAGTAAAGGACTCTGACATTCCGAAAACTACTTTCAGAACGAGCTATGGTCACTATGAATTTTTAGTTATGCCCTTCGGATTGACTAACGCACCTACTATCTTTATGGATTTGATGAATAGAATATTCAAACCATTTTTAGATCAATTTGTTGTGGTATTCATTAATGATATATTGATTTATTCACGTGATGAATCTGAGCATGCCGAGTATTTAAGAATAGTGTTACAGACTCTGCGAGATAAACAATTGTATGCAAATTTCAGTAAATGTGAGTTTTGGTTGAGAGAAGTTGGTTTCTTGGGTCATATTGTATCAGCATCGGGTATCCGAGTTGATCTGAGCAAAATTTAAGCTATTTTGGATTGGAAACCTCCGAGAAAAGTTTCTGAAGTCTACAATTTTCTAGGACTTGCTAGATATTATAGAAGGTTCGTAAAAGGTTTTTCGATGATTGCGACTCCATTGACAAAATTGCTCCAGAAAGATGTGAAGTTTGAGTGGTTTGAAAAATGTCAAAACAGCTTTGATCAGTTGAAAGCCTTGTTGACTGAAGCTCCGGTGTTGGTACAACCTGAATCAGGTAAAGAATTTGTGATTTATAGTGATGCTTTATTGATTGGTTTGGGATGTGTTCTAATGCAAGAAGGAAAAGGTGTTGCTTATGCTTCGAGATAGTTAAAACCGCACGAAAAGAACTATCCGGCTCACGATCTCGAGTTAGCTGCTATTGTGTTTGCTTTGAAGATTTGGCATCACTATCTGTTTGGTGAGAAATGTCATGTGTTTTCTGATCATAAGAGTCTAAAGTATTTAATGACGCAAAAAGACATAAATCTGCGATAGAGAAGATGGTTAGAACTGCTAAAAGACTACAAACTTGTGATTGATTATCACCCGGGAAAGACAAATGTTGTTACTGATGCTTCAAGACAAAAATCGTTGTCTGGACTATGTGCGAGGAAAGCTCACTTAGTTTTGTCTGATGATGGTTCAGTTTTAGCTGAATTAAAAGCAAGACCCTAGTTCCTACAGTAGATTATCGAAGCTCAGAAGATTGATAATGAGATTTTGGCTAAACAAACTTAGTGTGATGTAGAGACTGATTCAGAATTCAGAGTTGATAAAGATAATTGTTTAAGATTCCGGGATCGAATTTATGTTCTGAGAAATCCAGAGTTAATTCAAATGATTCTGAGTGAAGCCCACAGTAATCGGTTATCTGTGCATCCGGGCAGTACGAAAATGTATAATGACTTGAAACAATATTATTGGTGGTCCAAAATGAAAAGAGATATCTCTGATTTTGTTTCTAAATGTTTAATCTGTCAGCAAGTTAAAGCTAAACATCAGGTGCCATCTGGGTTACTATAATCGATTATGATTCCGGAGTGGAAATGGGATCGAGTGACTATGAACTTTGTGTCGGGTTTGACTTGTTACCAAGAAAGAAAGATGCAATTTGGGTTGTAGTTTATTGTTTGACGAAATTAGCTCATTTTATTCTGATTCAATCTGATTAAACGATTAATAAATTAGCTGAGTTATACATTTATGAAATAATGAGATTGCATGGTGTACCGTTGTCTATAGAGATTCGAGATTCACGTCAGATTTTGGAAGAAGTTGCAAGATGCTTTGGGTACTAAATTGCACTTTAGCACTGCTTTTCATCCGCAAACGGATGGTCAATCTGAGCGGATTATTCAGATACTCGAGGATATGTTAAGAAGTTGTATTCTTGAGTTAAAAGGTATGTGGTAACAATACTTACCTTTGATTGAATTTGTAACACCCCAAACCCGGCCCGAACGTTATGGCCGGATTCGACGTGTCACATTGAATTCTTTTAGCGAAAACCATATTTCTATTGAAAACTCTTAAAAAAAAGAAAATCTTAATTAACAAAAAAACTCCTTTCAATCACTTGTTTGAAACATAAGATTTGATGAAAACATGTCACTTAAAAATTTAGTTGCGGAAACGTACAAAAGACATACTATAGTTTAAGAAACCATGTTCAACTTCTTATAATTACATCACATAGAAATAATAATCCAAATAATAACAAAATGGAATCCCTATTACAATCTGATTTGAAAAGTACTTAACTAAATAGGAACTTATATGCTTAAAAAAAACAAGTCCAAATTAACTTGTTAGCTGGCCACCCAGAGTCCCTTCAAACATCGAACCTTCTACTGAGCATCACCTGAAAATAAAATAAAAGAGGGGGTGAGTTTTCGCAAACTCAGTGTGTACAACCCTCGATGAAAAACAAGCATTCAAAGAGAAACCATCAAACATGCAATGCAATCCCATCCAAGTTATCCATCCACTACACACTAGCTCTGTCCCCCGTCACACTATGTGGGGATATAAATATCGACCCACCCAGCCCACACAGTAATGGTAACCCGGTTGCGAAACTACCTTTATTTACATATTGGGCTTTAAAAGCCATCGGTGGATCCACGATTGTCAGGCAACCATGCGATCCTCATATACCTCATCCGTTCCATAGTTCCCACCCTATATGCAACCTAAGCAGAACGTCATATGTATGCATGGCACATCCATAAAACTTATATTCAACACCTAGGGGTATTTTGGTCATTTTTGCCCTTAGGGGCATTTCGATAATTTTCCCTTAATTATGGTTTTCACTTACCTTGGCCCATGAACAAGTCCCGCGAGCTAAGATGAACGAATACTAAGCACCAAGTAGGATTCCAAAGAAGAGGAGGTGGGTCATTAAGACCGCTTAAGTACCAAGCTCTCCTTAGATCCAATCCTTGACATGCATATACCCGTTGCCACACCTTAACCCCATGACTTGTTCACAGTCGCAATATATTAATTAAGTCTTTGTAGTTATCATATACTAGGCCTAAAACCCCTTACAAAGCCCGAAACAAATTCACATACCTGTATCTGGCCCATTAAGCCCATTCATATTCATATGGCCCATTTGGCCCAAATCACATTTATATGGCCCGTTAGGCCCATTCATATTCATATTCATGCTCACATACAAATTCCTATCACGTAGCATGAATATTCAGTTTTTGCCTATTATGGGCCCAACAGCCCATCGGGCCCATTTAGCCCATTCTGGCCCGTATGGCCAAATCACAACCCAAGTCCACAGAATCACCTGTGGGTCTCAGGCAACCTATTGGTCTCCCCCTTATGAGTGTTCGCGCACTTGCAAGACTACCGTAGCCAAACTTTCGGCTTTTCGGTATTTTGACTTTTCGTCATTTTGGCATTTCAGCTTTTGCCGATTCATAGTGTGTGTGCAGTGTATGTACACACCTGGTAGGCAAGCGTGCTATGATTTCCTTAGCCCAAACCTACAATTGATATCACAAAAAGATTAATCTCACATACTTATCGAATACTCTACCAAATGCCGGAATTTCACCTTAACCTTACCTTGCGCGATAAGTATAACAGCCCCTTCACTAACCACGATCAACTCCTAGATCTGCACCAATCATAACTATTAAAACCAGAATAATAGGTGACTCGTATTCAACACAAGTCCCCTTACCTTACTATGGCTATTCGGCCAACCTTAGCCAATGGATGAAGAATACTTACCAAAACTACAACACCTAAGGGGAAATTCAGCAATGAGCTAAGATCTGAGATCTGATACTAATTCCCTACCATAGTTGATTAGAAAGAGTGAGGGACAATATTCGATACTTAGCAAAGAAGCTGATTGGGAGAACAACACTTACACTAGATTTGACCGAAGTAGCAGGAGTAGTGATTACACCAAGGGTATTCGGTCAAAGAGGTTCGACCCTTTACGATTTTGTATGGCAAAAGAGGGTTATTCGGCTCCAAAGAAAAAGAACGAAAAGTCAGCAATGAGGTAGAGGAAGAATAGAATTCGGCACAAGGAAGGAGAACAAGAAAGAAAGGCAGAGGGTTTTCGGCTTTTAGAGAAAAGAGTTTCTGGTAACAGGGTGAAGGAAATTCAGTCATTAGCTTCATACCCTAGCATTCAGCACCTATTTATAAGCCTTATTGCTGAATTTTCCCATGCCCAATTCCCCATTCGGCTCCATCACTTCTCCCTTCTCATCTCCTCGTTTTTCTCCCTAATAACCCCATGATCCTTTCCTTAATTTTCTCTCCTAAACACTTCCCTTGGAGTCCACTTTCACGCCATTTCAATCCTTCTAGAAGGTCAAAATTAAACTTCTAAAAACACTAAGCTAGGATTCGAACCTTGGACCTCCTTGTTAGCTATTAATGCCACCTCCCTACACTCTAAGTGGCATCACTTAGCCACTCCTCTACTAGGTTCTTTGCTGCTATTTTCCCCTATCTTTATTTAAAAGCCCAACTACTTGCCAACCCTGATTCTTTTCATAATTAACTTATAATTTCTTCTACCCATTAATTTGAACTCAAACCTTGACCAAGACCTACCTTTGCGTAATTAGCACTTAACTGGAATTATTAAGCACAAAAAGAAAAATTCAAGATTTTGGGATTTTTAGATTTCGGGATTTTTTGGGTGTTACAGAATTTGCTTATAATAACAGTTTTCAATCGAGCATCAAAATGGCACCATATGAAGCTTCATATGGTTACAAATGCAGTACACCTTTGTATTGGACAGAGCTCAGTGAATGTAAGATTCACGGGGTTGATTTGATAAAAGAAACCGAATAGAAAGTAAAAGTAATCCGAGATAGTTTGAAAGCAGCTTCTGATCATCAGAAATCTTATGCAGATTTGAAAAGAAAAGAAATTGAATTTGAGATCAGCGATAAAGTATATTTGAAAGTGTCTCTATGGAAGAAAGTGCTTCGGTTTGGTAAAAAAGGCAAATTGAGTCTGAGGTTTAACGGGACGTGTGAGATTATCGAGCGTATTGCGTCGGTAGCATATAAATTGTTGTTACCACCAGAGTTAGAAAAGATTCACAATGTATTTCATTTATCAATGCTTCGAAAATACAGATCTGATCCTTCACATGTAATTCCTCCGTTTGAGAACAAAATTCAGTCTGATATGACTAATGAAGAAAATCCGATCCGAATCTTAGCGCGAGAGGTTAAAGAGTTAGGAAATAAGAAAATTTTGATAGTTAAAGTGATGTGGCATCGACATGGTGTTGAAGAGGCCACGTGGGAGCCTGAAGAAGTTATGAGACAACAATATCCAGATCTGTTTAATGGTAAGATTTTCGAGGACGAAAATCCCTAAAGGGGGAGAATTATAACAGTCCGATTTTGACCCTAGTCAGAATAGTGGTTTCGAGACCAAAAATCCAAGTTAGAGAAATTTTTAATATTATTTTCCATGTCTATTATAAGTAAATTGACATGTGTAAAAATCTTGTGTAAAAATTTAACTGTTTGTGTGCTTAATTTGCAAAAAAGGACCTAATCGCGAAAAAGGTAAAAGTTGTGTGCTAGATGTTAAAAGTGTTTAATTGACTTGGCTTTAAAATTGTGAGGTCCTTAGGTAGTTATTTGACCAAAGTTATGATTAAATGACAATAGTGGACATTAGTGGATGCCATATTAATGTTTTGATGCAAGGGTAATTTGGGAAAATGTATATTTAAGTAATTAAAATAAAATAAAACACGAAACAAAGCCATTATCATGCTTGTTCTTGCCGAAAATACAAAGAAAATAAAAGAAAAAGAAGGCTTAAGGGTTCAGCTAGGTTAAAGCTCTATTGAGGTATACTTTTTGATCGTTTTTTGATAATTTCTACATTTTTATAATCATTGCTTAGTGTACTATAAAGCCCATGTCTTAATTTTTTTTATTTTGTTGATGATTTTGAGTTATGCCATTGATGAAACTATGAGCTTTGTGATGTTAGTTGATGAATTATGAAAGGCATGTTTTGGGTTGACATATGTTGTCTTTGAATTTTTGATGAAATTGAGTAAATTGGGCTAATTCTTAAAAAAATGATATTTTGAGGGACTAAAATGTGAAATAAATGAAATATGAGGGCTTATATGAACACTATGAATATTCGGCTAGGCATGTATGCAAAGAAATTTTGCGTATTTTGTGATTTTGTGAAATAAGGAATAAAGTGTCGAAATCTGAAAATGTGAGTGTAACGCCTCGTACCCGAGACCGTCGCCGGAGTCGAACACGAGGTGTTAATAGACTTAATTCATTACTTAAACAGCTCAAATAATTTATTTTTAAAATTTTCAATCAAGCTAACAATCTGCGTCATAGTCGCTTAAAAATTCATATCTCGAGTTACGAAACTCGAAATCCAATTCCGTAAATTTTCCATGAAACTAGACTCATATATCTATTTAATAATTTTTATAGAATTTTTGGTCGAGCAAATTAGTACAGTTTATTAGTTAAAGTCTCCCCTGTTTCAGAGTTTGACTGCTCTGACCTCTATGTATTACAAATCAAATGTCTCCCTGTACAGAGTTTCAATGACTATACCGTTTGCTTCTAATAAAATTAAACTCAATAAGTAATCTGTACATATAAATTATGACTTCTAATTATCTTTGAACAATTTATGGTGAATTTCCAAAGTCAGAATAGGGGATCCAGAAATTGCTCTGGCCTTGTTTCACAAAAATTTAAACATCTCATAAAATATAACTCATATACCTGTTTTGTTCCATCCATATGAAAATAGACTCATAATTATTCAATTCCATATATTATTAATCATCTAATTGTATCTCTACTATTTTGAGTGATTTTTCAAACTCACGTCACTGCTGCTGTCTGAATCTATTTTATGATTAATTTTACCTATTTCATGGTTTCCATGGATTAGCTAGCAATTTAGCATACATAACACCAAATATGATCATGATTAGCCATTCCAATGGCTAATCATTACCAAGCATTTTCATACCACTCAATAACCATATCATAAGACCATATACACAAAATGATTATAATGCTATACATGCCATACTCAAAATATACAAGACATTATGCCAAGATGGTATACGGATAGTGTGAGCGTACCTCCGACCGTTTCCGATTTCTGAGCTGGCTTGTAAACACTACAAGGAATGAAAAGGAGGGAGTAAGCATAAATGCTTAGTAAGTTCACATGCAAATAGCAAGTAACATAACTATATAAGCAAACATAAAACATCATTTGCATAATCATCACCGAGACATTCATATCACATTTTCATTTATCATCTTACCATATTGTTGTTATATCGAGTTTTCAACGTGAGGGTTAAGTACATACCTGTTCAAAGTATTCATTTCACAACACTTACCAATACGTCCCTTTCATCTCGAGTATTCCTCCGCTTGAGTAGAATTTTACCCGTTGAACACATCGGAATATAATTCAGATACATGGAAAGTCTGCACATAAGTGCTACATATGTAGCCAAGCTACTATGTAACCCGCCCATAAGCGAACTCAGACTCAACTCAACGAGCTCGGGCGTTCGCATCCATGAGTGAACTCGGACTCAACTCAACGAGTTCGGATGCCTAGTTACATCTCACGAACTCAGACTCAACTCAACGAGTTCAGACATTTGCATCCATAAGTGAACTGGGACTCAACTCAACGAGTTCGGATGCTCAACCATCCTAGTGACATGTCACTTGTATCCTAATCTATTCCTAAGGTTCAAACGGGCGTTTTCCTCGATCACACATCTTTGCCATCTTCCACGGAATATCGAAATTGATACTTCGGCGATAGTTCATACTCATCAAGTAATTCACATAAATTACATATTATTGAACAATAACCACAAAGCATAATATTTCATGATAATAATCAGCATCATATCATATAAACAACATTAAATTGCTTAAAATGACAATTATGTTACTACATTTACACATGAACTTACCTCGTATGCGAAAATGGCTACTTTTACCATTTCGTCCACAACTTGGTATTTTCCCCATTTTAGCCCGAATTTTAGTTTTCCTTGCTCTATCATTTAAAATATAGTCTAATTAGGACTCACATTATTCAAATTGACCCAAAATCATATTTTGGCAAAATTACACTTTTGTCTCAAAGCTCGTAAATTAAAATTCAGCCTATTTTCTTATGTTTTATGACATGCTGATCATTTTTCCCTTCTATGGCAACATCAAATTCTCACTCTAACATGTACTTATGACTATTAGGTATTTTTATCGATTAAGCCCTTTTGCTAGTTTTCGCTTAAAACCGAGTAGCACATGTTGTCTAACATAATTTAAAACCTCATATTCTATCATAGAACACCAAAATACACAAATTTCACCTATGGGTATTTTTCCAAATATGAACCCTAGGTTGAATTATTGCTAGCATAAGCTTAATCGAGCTACCGGGACTCCAAAAACGTAAAGAACTTGAAAAACGGGGCTAGAATGGACTTACAATTGAGCTTGGAAGCTTGAAAAACCCTAGCCATGGTTTCTCCTTGCTATATTCGGCCATGGGGTTGAAGATGAGCAAAATTGGCTTTTAATTTTGTATTTTAATTCATTTTACCCCTAAATGACCAAAATGCCCTTACTACTAAACTTTCCAAAAATTCCATCCATGTCCAATTTTTGTCCATAGACTTAGAAATTGGTAAAATTTCTATTTAAGACCTTCTAATTAATATTTCAAAACAATTTCATACTAGAAACTTCTAGAATGCAAGTTTTACAAATTATTCGATTTAGTCCCTAATTTCAATTTAAGCACATTATGCATAAAATTGCTTCACGAAATTTTCACACAATCATGAAATCATATCATAGACCTCAAAATAATCATAAAATAATTATTTCTATCTTGGATTTTGTGGTCACGAAACCACTATTCCGACTAGGCCCAAAATCAGGATATTACAGTGAGGGCTAGTTTACAAAATGCCCTAATTGTGTATATATGGATTGTTTTGAATGATTTTGTGAATAAAAGGGTTTATTTTGAATACATTTAGATCAAGAAAAGAGGAATTTGGATTTAGACCGAGGGAAGTCGAAGATGGTAGAATAAATATTCAAGTCAACAATTTCGAGTATGAGGTAAGTTCGTACGTAGAATATGGCATTATAAGTACATATTTCTGTTTTGATTATACATGGATGTTTAAATAGTTGAGCTGAATGTATATGATGATGAATCGGAAGCTTTGGCACTAAGTGTACGATTTAAATTAATTTTGGCACTAAGTGTGAGATACTGACTTAGTTTCGGTTATTGAGATGGCACTAAGTGTGCGGAAATATTCTAGCTTCGGCTAACCTTATAGCACTATGTGTGCGGATGTTTAAAATACAAATAAGCTATGGAAAGTCTTGTAACCTTCAACAAGAGGTAAGTAGGAAAGTGAATAAGTACGAAAAGATCTAGGTATGTATGATACCTAAGTGGTAGATGATATTATGTATTAAATTTCATTGAGTTGATATGATCTTATGGATTGACATTGTGAAAATACTCATATGTTTCATATAATGTTGATGATTTGAGTACGAGCTTACTAAGCTTTTGAAAGCTTACTATGAATGTGTGTTTGAATTGCTTTGTAGATATCGAAGCTACTGCAAGCTCGGGGATCATCTGGGATCATCAGTACACTATCGAACTCCATTTTGGTACTTTTGAAAATGTATATATATTTAAAGTATGGCATGTATAGGCTAGTAGTTGTGGCAGTATATTTTGTGATGTATATATATTTAGCCATGTGAATTGGCTAATTTGTGTTTAAACTCTTAGTTGATAATGGTTTATGATATGTGATGTTAATTTGAAATTGTAGTATGCTTAGTTGGATAAAGAAAATGGTAAGTGTGGTGAATTCATGGAATGATGTTATATGATGATTTGATATAATCTTAAATTATGTTCATTATAAATAGGTAAGGTTTATAAATATGTAAATGGTTGATAATAATATGGTATGAATGATATATGTTTTAGCATGAAAAATTGGTTGATTGGATTGTACATATATGCTTGTTTCCATACTTGTAGGTTGACCCAAAAAGGGGTGGTAATTTGGCTTAAACCAAGCCTGCATTGTACCACTCGACCATAGAACACTGGCGTGTCTGTTGGCTGTGGGCTTAAGTCAATAGCTAGCTAAGAACCACACGACCATAACATATGGGCGTGTCTGTTGGCCGTGGGGAAAAGACAGTATATAAGCTCTGTTTTGGCACGGTTGGGTTTCAAGGGTGTGTCTGGTGCCTGTGTAGAACACACGGCCCGGTTACAGGGCATGTGATCTCAATAGAATGAAAAAATTTTCTATGTGATGAAATTTGTGAATGTATTCGGTTTATTTCGGACCTCTTACTAATGTATGTTTATGGTCTCATTAACCTAAGAAAGGGACTCAATGTTTATGTTTGATCATAATATGACGATGTTTGGCTTTTGACTGTAAAGTAATTACGAAATGTTCTGATGTGTCCAGTAATGCCTTATAACCCTAATTTGGTGTTGAATATGGGTTAGGGGTGTTACATCACCCCTCTGTTTATCTGTACAGGAAATCCCCAGCCTCAGACGGATCGGTGCTGCGAGGGTTTCAGAGGTGGCCACATTACTACTCCTGCTTTACATTTGACTTTTATTTACTATTAAATTTCGTTTTGTGTATTTATTTATGTAATAAGGCATCTCTAAGGTTTTAAATTTTAATTTAGGATTTTTACTTGCTTTGATATAAACTGCTAGTTGTAGGAAGAAGACGTGTTTTCAAAAGATAACTATTTTTCAAAAACACCACGTCTTCTTAATATAATTTGAAAGCTTCCACAACAAACATAGTTTTAAAGTGTATTAACAATCTAATATGATTTACAAATTTTTGTTAATGATATAATAAGGTTTTAATATAGAACGAGCTGTTTAATGAAATTATGGTTTTGTAAAACACTTCAATGTAACACTGCTAGATTCGACCATAACGTATAGGCTGGGTTTGGGGTGTTACAAAAATAGAACTAAGTTCATAATTGGTTACTTTTATTGTAGTTTACCCTAAATTAATGTTTGAATATCCAAATTGATGTAAAATGTAATGAGAGAATTATGGTAAGAATTTAAAATTAAACTTAAGGATAACATGGTTAAATGTATATGATACAGTAGCACCCAGTTCCCTGAGGGATCCAAGTTTAAGGCAAGTCTTAGAGAAAATTGGAAGAAAAAGGGAATTTAAGTATTAAAATTAGACATTTATAAAGACTTGAATGATTGGTTGGGGGATGGTTAAAATCCAACCTTGGTTTAGTTGGATTGGAACTGGTTGATTCTATAGTGGGAGACATGATAATTAGGATTGAGTGGTGACAAAAGTCTGTGGAGATCATACTGATGGTATATATATAGGAGTGTGTGAATAGAATTTCTCTTAATTTTACTCCCCAAATCATTCTCCCTAAACTCCGTCTTCTTTAGTTGCCTTGAATAAAAGAAGATGTAGCTGAAGGAAGTTTTACATGTTATATCCATTGTGCAAATTTGAGTTTAGAAATAGAAAGCTTGGAAACTAGTAAGTTACTTTATCCCTCTGAACTTTTGGATTGAAGGAAATTAGAGCAAGGATACTCTAAGCTTTGGTATAATTGTAAATTCTAGTTTTTAAAGCTTAAGTGTCTTTAAGATTAACCAATAAAAGTGTTACAATATGCCCAAAGATCAATCATGAGATGATTGTTAGTCATGAGAAAAATATGATTATTATTAAAAATTTCTTAGTCAAGTATTATTATGGACTAAGATAATAATAATGCATTGAGACTAATTTGTAGTTGACTGATGACAAAGTATAGTCATACATAGGGATGCCAAATTCAGTACATGAGTATGTGTTAGAGAACAACATACTGGATTGACCAGCCATGAGTATGTTTCTTGGATTATTATGTAATAATCGCAAACATTACTCATAGTGATAACTATGTATATGATCCTTAAACTTGAGATCACCATTGTCCCAACATCGTGAGTCGTATATTCTGATACAGTCAAGCGTCACCATAACATGTTGGATATACTGCAATCCATGTAGTGGGATATGGTTGATTAAGATAAGATTTATCCCTTGTACATAATGGGAGTAATATCTTGGGCAACTTGATGGAGTGAGACTAGAAATGCCTGACCATGCTCAAATAAGTTAATATGAGATACACACTTATTTGTTTATTATTGTCTCCACAGAATATCAAGAAATATGAGATTGTACTATACAAGTGTGACTATACCATGACTTGTGTCCAATCTTGATATAAAAGGACAACAGGATATAATACATGAAAGGTTTATCACAGAAAGGTTATGTCGAATCACGACTTCTTGTAACTTGGATAGCAATAATGCATTGTTAGATGGCACTCATTACTTGTAACGTTAGAAATGTTCTAGTATTACTACTAACATTACAAGAACTACAGGGTCACACCTTATGGTTAAAGCGAACAGACTTTATCCAAGTAGAATGGGCATATACCCTCCTACATAAAAATAGGGCAGATTCTTATCCCTAGTAGACTGTAGCACTTGGCAAATAGTATCGCTTGACAAATACAATTCGCAACTTCTTTCTAGAGTTAATATTTATGTAAGTTAGTATTTAAAACTTTTTTTACGATTTACAACTTCTTTCCAAAATATATGTAAAACTTCCCAGTCAAGTCACCATACACGAGATACGAGATGCTACAAACAAACCAGAATAAACTTATTTAATTTATCCATCAACTATACATAATTATACAAACGTTAACTGTAACACCCCTCACCCGTATTCAATGCCCGAATAGGGTTACAGAATATTACCAGACTTATTACACAATTAAACATACATTTCACATACATTTCTCTATTTCAAATATAATTCATTCACAAACATCCATATCGTCCCTAATACGAGCCTACGAGGACCAAATCATGCATTAGGAGTGGTTCGAGACTAAACTGATAACTCTGAGAGCTTTTAGAAAACTTAGAAAAATTTTCAAAATACAGGGGACACACGCCCGTGTCACAGGCCGTGTAGACATTCAAAATGGGATCACATGGTTGTGTCCTAGCCTGTGTCTGACCCCGTGTAACTCTCTGACTTGGGTCACACAACCAACCACATGCCTATGTGACCAGAGCATGTGCCCTTCGAAATAGCCTCACATGCCCATGTGCGAAGCCGTGTGCTAGGCCATGACAAACATGTAGGGTATACTGATTTATGCCACATGGCCAAGACACACGCCTGTGTGTTGGGCCACGTGAAGCATACTGACTTGATTTCTAATTAAACACCAGGGGGCACACGGCCGTGTCACCTAACTGTGTGTCACACACTCGCCCGTGTCTTTGCCCGTGTTGACAAAAATAGGCTAATTTCCAAGCCATGTTTCTCACCCATTATGCATTCACCTACATCAACCAATTTTTGCATATAATCATAGTTCCAAATGGTATTTAAACTCATTTAAACTAAGATCAATTCATGCTAAATTCATATCATCAACCATATGACATACAAGTACCACAATATGCTATTCAATTCATATTACATTCACATTCACAAATCACTTAACTAAATACTTAACATATGGACTTTATTACCCAAAATTTCATGCATACCAAATCTCCAAATATCAACTATTTGATACTTAATTTACCAATTCACAAACAACCATTCACAACAAGCATTTACCTAGCATTTACCATATGCATAACAAAGGCCATTTACACACACATACACACACACACACACACACACATATATATACAATCAAATCAACCAAAATAAGCCAAATTACTTGGCTATATACATAACCAACAACTTAGCACTTACAAGTCAACTCAAATGGCTAAATTCATTACCAAACAATATACCAAAATGACCAAAATTTCTATACATGCCATATAACCAAAACATAAAATCAAAAGTACCAAAATAGAAGCTCGATAGTGTGATGCAATCTCCAATGACTCCTAATCCAAGCTAGCTTCGAAATTCACTATAGAAAACGGAAAAAATAAACAAAGTAAGCTGTAAAGCTTAGTAAGCTCATATAGTTAATAAGTACAACTCACCATTTAATAACCATTCAAGTAATATAACATAGTATACCTTAAAATCATGTAATTATAAGGTTAACAAATATTCAATCACATAATTATTCAAGATCTCATAACTTTCATAGTTTTAATGCTCGTATAGTTTTTGTACATAATTGTACTGATACTTATCTATTTCTCACCATTTCATATCTTCAATATACTCGTTGAACCATTTGCAATACTATCGGATACTCGCACTCTAAGTACCAATACATAGCCGAAGCTATCTCAATCTCATATCACATATAATGCTCACTCTCGAGCTATCAACGGGTGCTCACACAAGCTGACAGTCATGATGTAGCTATACGATGTTGCTCATACAAGCTAATGAGAATCCACAACACATGCTGGATAACTCAGCCACTAGTAGTACGTACGGACCAAAACCCAAATCACATTACCCCTAATGACATGTCTCTATTCCTAAGGTTCAACTGAGATTTCTCAATGCTGAATCTTGTCGATTATATCCGCAAGGTCGTAATCACCAATATTTCAATAATAAAGCATTTAAAACAAAATTATACAAATGTTTATTAACATATGAACTTACCTCGAATGCAAAAATGACGAAATGAGTCGATTAGTCCAACACTTTGTTTTTCCCTCGATCTAAATCTGACTTTTGCTTTTCTTGATCTATATGTAATCAAAATTAACTTATTTAATTATCATTCTATTCAATTTAGCCTACAATGCATATTATGACAACTTGACACTTTTGCCCCTAATATTTCAACACTTTTACAATTTAGTCTTTATCTCATAAAAACACTAATCCATGCAATTAGGTCCCTACCCATGCTAGTCAATTTTTATATAACAGCCCATATTTTTCATTTATTTGGCACTTTAACCACAAAATTTACACATTTCACAATTAAATCTCTAATTGGAAATTTTATCAAAAATTACTTTACAAATGTTGTTTATCTAACAACAAGCATACATTTTCTATCATCAAACATCAAAATATATGGAAAAACCTTAAACCTTTAATAATTTTGCAAATTAGTCCCTGGGCTAGCTATATTAAGCTGCAATGATCTAAAAATATAGGAATCATTAAAAATGGGACAAAAATCATCCTAATTGCAAGGAATGAAGATAGCCAAATATTTAAGCTTAAAAATGGCTTCTTTTACACCCTAATTCGGTTGGAGAAGATGACAAGAGAATATAAAATTGTTTTGTTTTATTTATTTAACCTTTAATTACCAAATACCAAAATTAACCTTTAAAATTATTACAAATTTCAAAATTACCAAGCCATTATCATCCACTATCATATTAATGGACTAATTACTACATATGGACCTCTAATTTAAGATTCCATAGCTATTAGACACCTTTAGCTAATAGAACTCCACTTTTACACTTTATGCGATTTAGTCCTTTTTATCAAATTAAGCACTCAAACGATAAAATTTTTTAACAAAATTATCACACAATCATTTTGTCATGCTATAGACATTAAAATAATAATAAAATAAAATTTTAAACCTCAAATTTGTGGTCTCGAAACCACTGTTTTGATTTGACTAAAAACGGGCTGTTACAACTCTCCCCCTTAGGCATTTTCGTCCTCAAAAATCTTACCAGAAAAGAGGTTAGGGTGCTATTTTTTCATAGATTCCTAGAGTTCCCACGTAGCTGCTTCAACACTATGACATTTCCAGAGAACCTTAACAGAAGCTATGCTTTTATTTCTCCATTCTTTAATCTCTCAAGCCAAAATTTTGATCGGTTCTTCATTATACGTCATATCAGGCTGAATTTCAATCTCTGTCGGAGAAATTAAGTGAGATGGATCTGATCTATATCGATGCAACATCAAAACGTGAAACACATTGTGGATCTTTTCTAACTCTGACGGTAAAGCTAGACAATATGTGTAACACCTCAAACCCGGCCTAGACGCTATGGCCGAATCTGGCGTGTCACATTTAAGTGTTTTAGCAAAAATCGTGTTTTCATTGAAAACCCTTCTTAAAATAAAAGAACATCTTAAAAATAAACACCTTTCAATAACTTGTGTGAAACATAAGAGTTGATGAAAACATGTCACTTAAAAATTTAGTTGCGAAAACGTAGAAAACATACTATAATTTAAGAAATCCATGTTCAACTTCTCGTAATTACATTGAAAATAATAATAATAATTCAAGTAATAATAACATAATGAAAAACTTATTACAATATGATCTGAACACACTTAAAAAGAAATAAAAACTTAAATGCTTAAAAAACACCAAGTCTGAGTTATCTTGCTAGCTGGCCACCCAGTGTCCCTCCAAACATCGAACTTCTACTGAGCATCACCTGAAAATAAAATAAAAGAAGGGGTAAGTTTTCTCGCAAACTCAGTGTGTATAACAATCGATGAAAAACAAGCATTCAAAAAGAAATCATCAAACATGTAATGCAATCCCATCCAAATTATCCATCCGCTACACACCAGCTTCGTCCCCTATCACACCATGTGGGGATATAAATATCGACCCACCTAACCCACAAACCAATGGTAGCCCAGTTGCAGAACTACTTTTATTTACATATTAGACTTTAAAAGTCGTCTGTGGATCCACGATTGTCAGGCAACCATGCGATCCTCATATACTTCCTCCGTTCCATAGTTCGCACCCCATATGCAACCTAAGCGGAACATCATATGTATGCATGTCACATCCATAAAACTTACATTCAACACCTAGGGGTATTTTGGTCATTTTCGCCCTTAGGGGCATTTCAGTAATTTTACCTTAATTATGGTTTTCACTTACCTTTACCCGTTAACAAGTCCCGTGAGCTAATATGAACGAATACTAAGCACCAGGTAGGATTCCAGAAAAGAAGAGGTAGGTCATTAAGACCGCTTAAGTACCAAGCTTTCCCTAGATCCAGTCCTAGACATACATATAATCGTTGCCACACCTTAGCCCTTTGACTTGTCCATGGTCGCAATATATTAATTAAGTCTTATGTAGTTATAAAATACTAGGCCCAAAACCCCTTACAACGCCCAAACAAATTCACATACCTGTATGTGGCCCATTAAGCCCAATCATATTCATATGGCCTATTAGGCCCAAACCACTTGTATATGGCCTATTAGGCCCAAATCAAATTTATATAGCCCATTAGGCCCAGTCACATTCATATTCATGCTCACATACAAATTCCTATCACATAGCATCATTATTCAGTTTTTGCCTATTATGGGCCCAATAGCCCATCGGGCCAATTTAGCCCATTCTGGCCCGTATGGTAAAATCACAACCCAAGTTCACAGAATCGCCCGTGGGTCTCAGGCAACCTATTGGTTTGCCCCTTATGAGTGTTCTCGCACTCGCAAGACTACTGTAGCCAAACTTTCTGCTTTTCGGCATTTCAGCTTTTTGACATTTTGGCATTTCGGCTTTTGCCGATTCATAGTGTGTGTGTAGTGTATGTACACACCTGGTAAGCAAGCGTTCCGTGATTCCCTTAGTCACCAACCTACAATGATATCACCCCTCCATTAATCGTATGTTTAATCCATATTCTACCCAAAAACCGAAACCTCACCTTAGCGTTACCTTGAACACCAATCCTTAATAGCTTTCCTTGATCACGTGCTCCCTAGATCTGCATTAATCTTACTCATTAAAACTAGAATAATAGATTACTCGTATCCAACACAAGTCCCCTTACCTTAACTATGAACATTCGACCACCTTAGCCAATGGGAGAGGAATACTTACCAATACCACAACACCTATGGAGCAATTCGACAATGAGCTATGATCCGAGATCCGATACTAATTCCCTACCACAGTTGATTAGAAAGAGTGAGGGACAATATTCGACACTTAACAAAGAAAACTGATTGGAAGAGTAACACTTACACTAGATTCGATCAAAGAGTATTCGGCTCTAGAGATTTGAATGGCAACAATTTCTTATTCGGCACCAAGGAAGAGAGGAAGAAGAATCGGCTAAACCCAAAAGTTAAACAAAGAAATCAGCACAAGGAAAATAAAAAGGAGAATAAGGGTTTTCGGCTTATGGAGAAATCAACGGAAAGAAAATGAAGAAAACATAAGGGTTTTTGGCTTTTAAGGAAGAGGGTTTTTGGCAACAAGGTGAGAAAAAGATTTCGGCATTAGCTTCATACCCTTGCATTTGACACCTATTTATAAACCTTATGGCCGAACTCTTTAAGCCCAAGTTCCCATTTCAACTTCACTTGCTCCTCACTTCTTATCTCCTCATTTTTCTCCCTGATAACCCTTTCTTTTCCTCAGATTTCTCTCCTGAACACTTCCATTGGAGTCCATTTCCATGCCACTTCCAACCTTCTAAAAGGCCAAAATTAAACTTCTAAAAACACTAAGCTAGGATTCGAACCTTGGACCTCCTTGCTAGCTATTAGCGCCACCTCCTTACACTCTAAGTGGAGTCACTTAGCCACTCCTCCACAAGGCTTTTTGATGCTATTTTCCCCTATCTTTACTTAAAAGCCCAACTACTTGCCAACCCTAATTCTTTTAATGATTAAATTATAATTTTTTTACCCCTTAATTCAAACTCAAACCTTGACCAAGACCTACCCTTGCGTAATTAACACTTAATCAGAATTGCTAAGTACCAAAAAATAAAATTCAAGATTTTGGGATTTTTGGATTTCAAGATTTTTGGGGCTTTACAACTCTACCCCCTAAAAGAAATTTCGTCCTCGAAATTTTACCTGATTCAAATAGTTGGGGATATTGACGTCGCATCACTTCCTCAGGTTCCCAAGTAGCCTCCTCAGCCTTGTGATTCAGCCAAAGCACTTTGACTAATGGAACGAACTTCCTTCTTAGCTCTTTGACATCTCGTCCAATTATTTGTATGGGCTCTTCCTCGAAAGTTAGGTTTGGCCTGACCTCGATTTCTTCAACTACCACGACATGTGAAGGATCTGAGCAATACCGCCTTAGCATGGAAACATGAAACACGTTGGAGTTCGACTACTAACTTAGGGCCCAAAACCCTTCGTTCACCCAACTCCATCCAACATGTTGGAGTTCGACACCTTCGCCCATACAGTGCTTTGTATGGAGCCATCCTAATGCTTGCTTGATAGCTATTATTGTACGTGAATTTGGCTAATGGTAGATAGTCCTCCCAGCTACCTCAAAACTCAATCATGCAACCCCTCAACATATCTTCCAATACTTGGATCACCCTTTCTGACTGTCCATCAGTTTGAGGGTGGAAAGCCATACTGAAGTTCAACCTAGTACCCAACGCCTCATGCAGCTTCTTCAAAAATCGCGAAGTGAAATGTGGGTCCATATCAGATATTATGGATACCGGCACTCCATGCAATCTTACAATCTCCGCCACATACAGCCTAGCCAGCTTTTGCAACGAGTAGTCGGTATGAACTGGTATGAAATGGGAAGACTTGGTTAACCGATCCACTATGACCCATATCGAGTCTTTCTTAGTAGGCGTTAAGAGTGGCCCACTAACAAAATCCATAGTGAGCCTCTCCCACTTCCAGAGTGGAATCTTCACCGGCTGAAGCAATCCCGAAGGCAGCTGATGTTCTGCCTTCATCTTTTGACAGACCAAGCACTTACTTACAAACTCCATAACCTCGTGCTTAAGTCCAAGCCACCAGTAAAGCTCCCGTAAGTTCCAATACATCTTGTTTCTGCCAGGATGCATAGCATGAGGCTGCTATGTGCTTCTCTCAGAATAAACTGTCTTAGATCACTGTCCTTAGGTATACACATTCTCCCACAGAAACACAACACTTCTTCACTATTTATCCCAAAGTCCGATGTCTCCCCATTCTTTACTTGTCTAAGACGAGCACCTAAGGTCTCATCCATCAACTGCTTACTCCTTACCTGCTCGACCCACATTGGCTTTACTTGAAGCTCAGTTAACAAGCTACCATCATCCAACAAGCTTAATCGGGTGAGCATAGCCCTCAAGTCTGACTTAGCCCTACGACTCAATGCATCGGCTACCACATTCGCTTTGCCAGAGTGGTATTCAATCGTACAACCATAATCCTTCAATAACTCCACCCACCTACGCTACCTAAGGTTTAGCTCCTTTTGGGTAAGGAGGTACTTCAAACTCTTGTGGTCTGAATAAATTATACACTTCTCCCCGTATAAGTAATGCCTCTATATCTTTAGTGCGAAAACCACCGCAGTTAGCTCCAAATCATGGGTTGGGTAGTTCACGTCGTGAGTCTTAAGTTTCCGTGACGCATACGCAACAACCTTTCCTTCTTGCATCAATACACATCCTAAGCCCACCTGCGGCGTGTCACTATAAACCGTAAACTCCTTTCCAATCACTGGCTGAATCAACACAGGGGCCTCAGCTAAAACCTTCTTAAGTTTTCTAAAACTCTCTTGCTGCTTGTCCGTCCAAACAAACGGTACCCCTTTTACCAACAACTTAGTTAAGGGTATAGTAATTTTTGAAAAGCCTTCAACAAATCGCCTATAGTATCCTGCCAAGCCTAGAAAACTTCGGATTTCTGATACTAACTTAGGTGTTTTCCAGTTTAACACTGCTTGAATTTTTCCCCTTGGCTGACACCACATGTCCTAGAAAAGTAACCTCCCTTAGCCAAAATTCACACTTACTGAATTTGGCATACAGCTGCTTCTCCTTTAAAGTCTGCAACACAATCCTTAAGTGTGCATCATTCTCCTCCTCATCTTTTGAGTACACCATAATGTCATCTATAAAGGCTACCACGAACCGATCTAAGTAGGGTTGGAAAAAATGATTCATGCGATCCATGAAAGCAGCAGGTGCATTCGTCAGCCCGAATGGCATCACCAAGAACTCGTAGTCCCCATAACGAGTTCTGAAAGTTGTCTTATGAACATCCGCCTCCTTAACCCTCAATTGGTGATATCTTGAACGCAGATCAATCTTTGAGAAAATAGAAGCTCCCCTAAACTGATCAAAAAGATAATCGATTCTCGGTAGAGGGTACTTGTTTTTAACAGTTAACTTGTTTAACTGTCGATAATTGATGCACATTCACAAGGTTCCATCCTTCTTCTTCATAAATAACACCGGTACTACCCATACAACAATTCCTGAATCTGTGCCTTAAGTTCTACCAACTCCTTTGGTGCCATCAGGTAAGGAGCGGTACACATCGGAGCTGTCCTAGGTAACAACTCGATTCCAAATGCCACTTCTCTACTAGGTTGCAACCCAGATAGTCCTTCGGGAAAGACATCCAAAAATTCTGTAACTGTTCACAACTCCTTAAAGGTAAGGCTCTTAACCTCCGTATCACTAATATAAGCCAAAAAGGCTTCGCATCCCTTTCGTGCTAACTTTTGAGCCTTCAACGCCGAAATCACATTCGACAGGTAATTCCGACGTTCACCAATTACCACCACCTCCTTATCTTCTGCCGTTCTTAACACCATTCACTTTGCAGTGCAATCCAAGGTAGCTCGGTGCTTCACTAGCCAATCCATACCTAAGATTAAGTCGAATTCGCTAAATGACAGCTCCATCAAATCCGCTAAAAAGGTAACCCCTTGGATTACTAAGGGTACCTCCCTAAACAACTTATTCACTCCTACAGACTACCCTAACGGACTTCTCACAGTCATCTCATTCGCAATAATCTCAAACATATCACCCAAAGACTCAGTCCTATTACATGCAACATATGAATGCGTCGATCCAATATCAATCAAGGCTATGTAAGGTAACTCGTACATAAAGAACATACCCATTATCACATCTCGGGCATCCCCATCCTTTTGGCAACGAGCAACATAAACCAAAGCTGCTTTGAAAAACTCCCAAGTGACCTGCTCAGGTAGAGTGCCCTCTTTCACTGTCAGCCACCACTGGTAAGCTTCTTCCCTTAGGAGTGACACAACCCCTTTTAGCTTTTTTCAGGTGAATATTCCAAATCCTCCATTATCTTTTCTGTGGCCTCCAACAAATATTCAGCCACGTTATGAGCAACACCAGCCACGTCCTTAAAAATCTCAGCCCCATTTGATCGAAGTCGCTCCGGAATGGACCCTCGATTTCTCGTGCCATTATTGGGCCCAGGGACCCTCTCCAAAATTCTTAGCATTTCCTGCGACAATGCATCTTATCCCGTGGCCCGATCATACGGTCCATTCCCAGTCACAAGTGAGGCCGGAGCCTCTTCTACTCCAATATCGAGCATATGGCCCGATGCCGACGATTCAACCCTAACGTTTCGGCGGCCTTAGCCACGACCCCTTGCACCTCTTCTAGCACTCATCGTCGATTCGCGTCTTATCTTGATTAAAGTTTTATGAAATTTTGGTTAGTTAAGTAATTACACCAATGTTTTATGAAAATATTTAAAGAGAAGATCGTTTTCGAAAATCCTCTACAATTTCCAGATCCTACGGGCTTTAGTTCTATCTTAACAATCATCTAAAGTAGCCCTCTAACTATCTATTGTATAACAATTTAAACAAACTTAAATAAAAGTACTTACTTGGTTCGACGTCGGAGACTCAGTGTGCCACTCAGCAATATTTCCCTTTTTCCATAACAATGTGATCCAAAATATTTTTAAAACAGAAAAAGAAATCAAATAGTAATAAGGCCCACTTCACAGCCCGAGTTTTGTAACCTGGGCTCTGATACCATGAAATCTAACACCCCGAACCCATCCCAGACGCTATGGCCGAATTTGGCGTGACACATTGAAGTGTTTTAGTGAAAACTGTGTTTTCATTGAAAACCCTTCTTAAAATAAAAAATCTTAAAAATAAACACCTTTCAATCACTTCTTTGAAACATAAGATTTGATGAAAACATGTCACTTAAAAATTTAGTTGCTGAAACGTAGAAAGTATACTATAATTTAAGAAATCCATGTTCAACTTCTCGTAATTGCAATGAAAATAATAATAATAATTTGAGTAATAATAACATAATGAAAACCTTATTACAATCTTATCTGAACACACTTAAAAAGAAATAAAAACTTAAATGCTTAAAAAAAACCAAGTCTGAGTTATCTTTCTAGCCAGCCACCCAGAGTCCCTCCAAACATCAAACCTTCTACTGAGCATCACCTGAAAATAAAATAAAAGAGGGGATGAGTTTTCTCGCAAACTCAATGTGTACAACACTCGATCAAAAACAAACATTCAAAGAGAAATCATCAAACATGCAATGCAATCCCATCCAAATTATCCATCTGCTACACACTAGCTTTGTTCCCCATCACACCATGTGGGGATATAAATATCGACCCACCCAGCCCACACACCAATGGTAGCCCGGTTGCGGAACTACCTTCATTTACATATTGGGCTTTAAAAGCCGTCGGTGGATCCACGATTATCAGGCAACCATGCGATCCTCATATACTTCCTCCGTTCCATAGTTCACACCCCATATGCAACCTAAGCGGAGCACCATATGTATGCATGTCACATCCATAAAACTTACATTCAACACCTAGGGGTATTTTGGTCATTTTTTCCCTTAGGGGCATTTCGGTAGTTTTCCCTTAATTATGGTTTTCACTTACCTTGACCCGTTAACAAGTCTCGCGAGCTAAGATGAATGAATACTAAGCACCAGGTAGGATTCCAGAGAAGAGGAGGTGGGTCATTAAGACCTCTTAAGTACCAAGCTCTCCCTAGATCGAATCCTAGACATGCATATACCTGTTGCCACACCTTAACCCTTTGACTTGTCCATGGTTGCAATATATTAATTAATTCTTATGTAGTTATCATATACTAGGCCCAAAACCCCTTACAACGCCCAAGAAAATTCACATACCTGTATGTGGCCCATTAGGCCCAATCATATTCATATGGCCCATTAGGCCCAAACCACCTGTATATGGCCTATTAGGCACAAATCACATTTATATGTCCCGTTAAGCCCAGTCACATTCATATGCATGCTTATATACAAATTCCTATCACATAGCATCATTATTCAATTTTTGCCTATTATGGGCCCAATAGCCCATCGGGCCCATTTAGCCCATTCTAGCCCGTATGGCCAAATCACAACCCAAGTCCACGGAATTGCCCGTGGGTCTCAGGTAACCTATTGGTCTCCCCCTTACGAGTGTTCGCGTACTCGCAAGACTACCGTAGCTAAACTTTCAGCTTTTTGGCATTTTGACTTTTCGACATTTCGGCATTTCGGCTTCTATCGATTCATAGTGTGCTGCAGTGTATGAACACACCTGGTAAGCAAGCGTGCCGCGATTCCCTTAGGTACCAACCTACAATGATATCACCCTTCCATTAATCGTATGTTTAATCCATATTCTACCCAAAAATCGAAACCTCACCTTAACCTTACCTTGAACACCAATCCCTAATAGCTTTCATTGATCACGTACTCCCTAGATCTGCATTCATCTTACTCATTAAAACTAGAATAATAGACGACTTGTATCCAACACAGGTCCTCTTACTTTAACTTTGAACATTTGGCCACCTTAGCCAATGGGAGAGGAATACTTACCAATACCGCAACACCTGAGGAGCAATTCAACAATGGGCTAAGATCCGAGATCCGATACTAATTCCCTACCACTATTGATTAGAAAAAGTGAGGGACAATATTCGATACTTAGCAAAGAAAACCGATTGGAAGAGTAACACTTACACTAGATTCGGCCAAAGAGTATTCAGCTCTAGAGATTTGAATGGCAACAATTGCTTATTCAGCACCAAGGAAGAGAGGAAGAAGAATCGACTAAACCCAAAAGTGAAACAAAGAAATCAACACAAGGAAAATAAAAAGGAGAACAAGGTTTTTTGGCTTGTGGAGAAATCGAAAAAAAGAACAGGAAGAAAACATAAGGGTTTTTGGCTTTTAGGGAAGAGGGTTTCTGGCAACAAGGTGAGAAAAAGATTTCGGCATTAGCCCCATACCCTTGCATTCGACACCTATTTATAACCATTATGGCCAAACTCCTCAAGCCCAAGTTCCCATTTCAGCTCCAACTGCTCCTCACTTCTTATCTCCTCGTTTTTCTCCCTGATAACCCCTTGATCTTTTCCTTAGATTTCTCTCCTGAACACTTCCCTTGGAGTCCATTTCCACACCACTTTCAACCTTTTAGAAGGCCAAAATTAAACTTCTAAAGACACTAAGCTAGAATTTGAACCTTGGACCTCGTTGCTAGCTATTAACCCCACCTCCCTACACTCTAAGTGGCATCACTTAGCCATTCTTCCACAAGGCTTTTTGATGTTATTTTCCCCTATCTTTATTTAAAAGCCCAACTACTTGCCAACCCTGATTCTTTTAATAATTAAATTATAATTTCTTCTACCCCTTAATTCGAACTCAAACCTTGACCAAGACCTACCCTTGCGTAATTAATACTTAACCGGAATTGCTAAATACAAAAAAAAAATTCAAGATTTCAGGATTTTTGGGGCGTTAAAATATGCCACTGGCCCTATTCTTTCGATAATTTCATACGACCCGTTAAATTGTGGACTCAATGTGCCTTTGCGACCAAATCGAAGAATTTTCTTCTAGGGAGACACTTTCAAAAATACTCTGTTGCCGATTTGAAATTCAATGTCTTTACGTTTCAAATCCGTACATGATTTCTATCGACCTGAAGCTGCTTTCAAACTATCGTAAATTACTTTAACTTTATCTTCTGTCTCTCTAACCAAATCAACTCCGTGAATCTTTTCTCACTAAGCTCAGTCCAGTACAACAGAGTTCGGCATTTGTGACCATACAATGCTTCAGATGGTACCATCTTTATACTCGATTGAAAATTGTTGTTATACACAAATTCAACCAATGGTAAGTATTCTCCCAGTTGCCTTCAAACTCTAAAACACAACAATAAAGCACATCTTTGAGAATCTAAATTACTCTCTCAGACTGATCGTTAGCTTGAGGATGAAAAGCAATACTAAAATGCAACCGCGTACCTCAAGCTTCTTGCAATTTCTTCCAAAATCGCGATGTGAACCTTAGATCTCTATCCGAAATAATAGAAACTAGCACCCCAAGCAATCTAACAATCTCAGAGATGCACAACTCAGCTAATCTATTGAGTGAAAAGTCTATACGTACCAAAATGAAGTGTGTAGAATTCGTCAGTCGATCAACAACAACCTAAATAACATCTTTCTTTTTTAGAGACAGAGGTAATCCCAACATGAAATCCATTGTAACTCTATCCCATTTCCACTTTGGTGTCATCACAGGCTGTAATAATCCTGAAGGCACTTAATGTTCGACGTTAACTTGTTGACAATCTAAGTATCTCGACACAAACTCTGAAATGTCTCGTTTCATGCCCGATCACCAGTACAATAATTTCAAATCATTGTACATTTTAGTACTTCCCGGATGAACAGATAAACAACCATTGTGTGCTTCATGTAGAATTTTCTAAATAAGCTCAGAATTCTTTGGAACATAAATTCTATTTCAGAACATCAAACAATCATCGGATCTGATTTGATACTCTGAATCAGTAGTCGACTCGCATTGCACTCTTTTAGCTTGCAATTCATTATCACACTTTTGAGCTTTACAATTTTGCTAAAGAAATAACGGTTTAGCTGTTAACTCAGCTAAAATCGAATCATCATCAGTCAAAGTTAACTGTGTATTCATCACTCACAAAACAAATAAAGATTTTCTACTCAAAGCATCCGAGACTACATTCATTTTTCCCGTGTGATAATCAATCAATGACTCATAATCTTTCAACAACTTGAGCCATCTTCGTTGTCGGAAATTCAAATCTTTTTGAGTCATTAAATACTTGAAACTCCTATAGTCTGTATAGATATGTCATTGCTTACCAAATAGATGATGTCGCCAAATTTTCAATGTGAAAACAATAGCGGCCAATTCTAAGTTGTGCATCGGATAATTCTTTTCATGCGGTTTCAACTATCTAGAAGCATAACCTATCACTTTGCCTTCCTACATCAAAACACATCCCAAACCGTTCAATGAAGCGTCGCTAAAAACCACAAACTCTTTAACTAACTCAGGGTGAACTAAAACTGGTGCTTCAGTTAACAATGCTTTCAACTGTTCAAAACTCTGTTGACATTTCTCGGGCCACTCAAATTTCACAGCTTTCTGTAGCAACCTAGTCATCAGTGTAGCAATCGTTGAGAATCCTTTAACAAAACGCTAATAATAGCCAGCTAATCCTAGAAAGCTTCTGACTTCAGATACATTTCTTGTTGGTTTCCAATCAACAACTATTGAAATCTTGCTTGGATCAACTTGTATACCTTCCGCTGAAACAAGATGTCCCAAAAATCCAACTTATCGGAGCCAAAACTCACATTTGATGAATTTAGCAAACAATTTCTTATCTCTCAATGTTTGTAATAGGATCCTCAAATGTTCAGCTTGCTCAGACTCATCTCGGGAATAGATCAAAATGTAACACCCCTAGCCCGAGTCCGATCGCCGGTTTGGGCTAAGTGGTATTACCAAGCTAAACATTTAATTTCTCATTCACATTAATTAACATAAATAGGGATCGAGTTGCATACATATTGATCTTTGAGTTATATATATATATATGCCATTTTCATATGGCCAAAATATTTACAATTACAAAACATATTTTGCCAACAGCCTAATCTATACATGCCATATCGAGACCAAAATATAACTGTACCAACAAAATCGATAGTATGATGAACTGCTGATGATCCCCGAGTCAGTGGCCAAAATCAACAATCTATAAAACAGAGAAATAAGAAACAGAGTAAGCTTTCGAAGCTTAGTAAGTTTTAAGTATTTCATACCATTAAAGCTTGTCATTTAAATCAAAAATTGAGTATCACAAAATTCGTATTCTAATTGTAATTCACTTGGCTGAATATACACAAGTACACTAGTTATAAAACTTATTGGCCGAATATATATATAAATACACAAGAAATTTCCAGCACATTTTTCACTATACTATATGGCTTAAGTAATTACTTTAAGTCACATACTTTTATATGATGACATACCTTGACTGAATAGGTCATTGTCTTATTCTTAAATACTGAATTCATCCACACATATATATATTGTTCTTTGATACTAATAATTTACTTTGCAATCAATTCACATATGAGTACATAATACGTACCTTAACATGTAAAATATATATATTACTTACTCGACGATGGATACCATGAACATTCAATGTCGTAATCTTACTTAACTTACTGGCATCGGTCCTATCAAATCTTAGAACTTGAAACACATTTCTAACACGAGCCTACGGTTCTTTAACCCAGATTCCATTCCAGCACGAAGCCTGCGGGTCTTTAAACCCGGATTCCATTCCAGCACAAAGCCTGCAGTCTTTAAACCTGGATACAATTCCAACATATGGCCTGCGGGTCTTTAAACCCGGATACCATTCCAGCACGAAGCCTGCGGGTCTTTAAGCCCGGATACACACATCAAATATCATACCTATTTAATCATTTACTAACACATCTTATGGAACATTTCCCATTAGTAGCCATTTGCTACATTCGGTCATAAGCTTCATATGAACACCGTCATTTTCATTTCAGTTTAAAAATCATACATACACATCACATATACCTCTCATCAATCAAGCTTAAGCCAAATTGGTCATTCAACAATAGATCATGTACTTAGATTATTTACCACACAACTTAATTCAAATAGAACCAAAAAGATCAAAATTCATCTAGTATATATATATCAAGGCATCATATTTTATACTAAAGGCGATTACTCAAAACTTACCTCGAATATTTTGAACAGTTGCGAAAAGGTTACTCGATTGCTTTCTCCTTTCCCCTATCAGATTTAGTTCCTCTTTGCTCTTGAGCTTTAATTTAAACAAATGAATTTTTTTAATTACTTACTCAACTTTAATTCTTTAATAGTCACATCTGACATTCATATAATTTCAATGCATATTATGTTTCATAAAACATGCCATGACTCGATTTCATGCTTATTTAATCTCTATCTAAATCGCATGCACAAACAAAGATTTACCTAACTTATTATGCTACCTTATGCACGAATTCAACCATATATATACGAATATCAACTTATTGAACATTTATCACATTTCCACTTGCTATTTATCAATAATGCCACACACACATTCATACTCATATGCATGCAATTCCATTAATGATTACTATATGACCCATTCATTTCTAACTATTCAACTCAACCTTCATATTCAATTTTATAGGTAATGCCGAATGCCCAACTTAATCAAACTCAAAATTTAGTTTTCATCATTTTAATTAATTACTACTTATTCTTCAAAATTTCAAATACAGGGTAATTAGCACCTATACACCTAAATCGAATTAACAAGCACTTATAGACTTTGGCCGAATGCCATTAAACACAAGTCATCAAAGATCTTATTTTTAATCACCGTATATATATAATTAGTAAAATAGATTGATTATACATATATACTATCAAAACCAAACATAATAATTTTACCTATGCATAACATTACTCACATTCCAATACTTATATTATTCAAAATCATACTCTAAAAAAAATCATGAACAATGCCGAATCCTTAGATGTTTAAACATCTAATTTACTCAATTCAAAACAGCTAAACGACATTTGTTCAAGACATTAAGCAACTTTATGTTCGGCTATTACACATATGAGCATTAACAATTCATACTTTTAACAAGATCAACTTCTTTCATCAACAAATTCTTCATCAAAACTTAAAGGCAATAATCAAATTCCTTCTTTATCAACCATAACCGAATGTTCAATTCATCCATCAAAATTCAAAATTTTGGCATGGGCTAAGTAAGAAACATGATGATTAACCTGAAATAACCTAGAATTTCAAAAACCTAACATAATTTACTAACCTTCCTTATGATTCAAATGGCCGAGTGTCTTGCTCCTCTTTTTCTTTCTTTAGATTAAGAAGAACAAAGATGAGACTTTGTTTTGTTCACCATTCTTTCTGTTATTATTATTTTATTCATCTATATTATAAAGTATAAAGCCATTTAACTAACAATTAATACATATATTTAATATAAAAGCATCATCATGGCCGGCCACTATAAACAAAAAATGTATATTTGACATGCAAGTCCAACCTTTTTATAACATGCATTAATAGACCACTTTTAAATTTACCTATCACATTTTACAATTATTGCACATAAGTCTTATTTAATAAATTTCACATACAAATGACAAAATTAAAGCATGAAACTTTCACACATGCATGTACACATACAATAAGCATAGAATATATCGGTTAATTATTTTTATTACTCGGTTTTGTGGTCCCGAAACCACTTTCTGACTAGGGTCAAATTAGGGCTGTCACACAAAATGTCATCAATGAGTACAATAACAGTTCTGTCTAAATACAGTCTAAAGATCCAATTCATTAAATCTATAAAAACTGCAGGAGCATTAGTTAATCCAAAAAGCATAACAAGAAATTCATAATGCCCATACCTTGTTCTGAACGCAGTCTTCGACACATCCGAATCATTAACTCGTAACTGATAATAACCAAATCTCAAATCAATCCTCGAAAATATTGTTGCTCCTTTCAATTAATCAAACAAATCATCAATTCTCGGTAACTGATATTTATTCTTATTCCTAACCTTGTTGAGCTGACAATAATCAATGCACAATCTCGTCGAATCATCTTTCTTCTTTACAAACAACACTGGTGCCCCCTAAGGCGAAAAACTGGGTCGCGCAAATCCTCTATCAGTTAATTCTTGCAACTGAGCTTTCAATTCTTTCAATTTTTTCGGATCCATTTTGTATGGAGCTATCGATATCGGTGATATTCCTAGTACTAATTCAATGGCAAACTCGACCTCTCTGACCGGTGGCAACCCAAGCAACTGTTCTGGAAACACATCCAGATATTCACAAACTATTGGCACTAACTTAATCTTTGATTCAGACACTTTTTTATCCAGTACATACGCAAGGTAAGCATCACAACCTTTTCACACATATTTCTAAGCTAACATCGATGATATCACAACAGGGAATACACTCGACTCATCAGATTTAGTTCGAAGGATTTCATTATTTTGACATTTCAATTTAATAGTCTTTTGTCTACAATTCACAACAGCATCATGCAGAGTCAACCAATCCATACCCAAAATTACATTGAAATCATCAAACAGTAAAAGTAGCAAATTAGCCAGAAAATAGTAACCCTGAGTCATCAAAAGATAATTCTTACAAACTTTATCAACCATACTTGCCTAAGGGGTTTGATACTTTAATCACAAATTTTATAAACTCAACAGGCAAACTCTTACTAGACACTAATTTCATACAGACATATGAATGAGTCGATCTAGGATCAATCAAGGGAATTACATTAGTTTCATATAGAGAAAATGTACCAGTGATAACATTTGGTGATGATGTATCTTCATGAGTGCAAATAACGTAAGCTCTAGATGGTGCTGTAGCCTCGGATCCCACAGTAGAGTCCTTTGTTGTTTCTTTGCTACTAGTTACATTTCTCATATTTCTAGGTGGTCTCTCTCTGGCAGGTGTGTTACTCGATCTTGCATTCTAATATCTATCTTTCTCAGGTAACTCAGGACAATCTCGAATGAACTGATCTTGTGAGCCACAATTAAAACAACCTTTATTATTCATCCAATATTCTCCAAAATGTTGCCTTCCACAGTGTTGACACTCGGGTTTGTTGCTTCTCACACCACCCACACTCGACACTGAAGTAGCTTGGCTTTAGGACTCACGTATTGCTTCCCAAATCTATATTAGAATACCCTGTCAAAGCTGTTGAACATACGAATCCCGTGATTTCTTTGACGAGGATTAATAGTATTTATTCATCGATCTCTTTCTCAAATATCTAGCTTTGAAATCAACTTTTCTCTTTTCTTTACCCAGTTCCTCGGCTTTGCATGCTCTATTGACTAACACAGCAAATTCTTTGAACTTTAAAATCACAACTAGCAATCTAATGTCTTCATTTAACTCATCTTCGAATCATTTACACATAATTGCATCAGTGGAAACACATTCACAAGCATACTTACTGAGTCTCACAAACTCTCTTTCATACTCGGTCACAAACATTCAACCCTGTTTCATCTCCAAAAACTCTTTTCACTTTTGATCGATAAACCCCTAACTGATTATTTCTTTCTAAACTCAGCTTGAAAGAATTCCCACGTGACTCTTTCTCTTGGCACTACCGATATCAATGTATTCCACCACTGATATGTAGTGTCTCTCAGATGTGATACAGTACATTTAACACATTCATCAGATGTACAAGGTAGTCATCAAATACTCTGACTGTATTCTCAAGCCAAAACTCAGTTCTTAGGATCATCGTCAACTGTAGCTCTAAACTCTTCAGCCCCATACTTTCAATTTTTATCAACTGCCAGCTTACTCAATTGTAAATGTTCCACACCTTGAGGAGCTACGGGAACCGATTGCGGAATCGGTAGGGGTGGAGGTTGCTGAGCAGCCAGATTATTTCGGACAAACTCAGTAAACTATTCCTTTGCCTCTCCTCCCTGACTACCTAATACGAATCTCGACTCAGACTGCGCTACTCCGTGAATGGAGGCTGGCATATTACTTTCAACATCATCAACCACAGCTCGATTGGGATCCATTTACTATAAGAAAATACATTTTAAAGTACTAGGAGATATCACACTATCACAGGTTATATATGGCATATATAGCTAGACTCTCACATACTCTACGTTAGTTCTAGAATCGACTAAATTGTAGCTCTGATACTAATAAATGTAACACCCTCACCCGTATTCAATGCCAAAATAGGGTTTCAGAGTATTACCAGACTTATTACACAATTAAACATACATTTCTCATACATTTCTCTATTTCAAATATAAATCATTCACAAAAATCCATATCGTCCCTAAAATGAGCCTACAAGGCCCAAATTATGCATTAGGAGTGGTTCAGGACTAAACCGATAACTCAGAGAAATTTTAGAAAGTTTTGAAATTTTTTTAAAATACAGGGGACACACGCCCATGTGGCTCGACCGTGTATCTCAGTATCTGATGCCGGACAAGGTACGAGGCATTATCGGACCAAAACATACACATACATGTAAAAATTGGGCCATAAAATTTCTTTTAATTCAAACTTTTTAAATAGATGCATATCGTCCCTTAATTGATTCTATAAAGCCCAAAACATACATTGTAACACCCCAAACCCGGCCTGGACGTTATGGCCGAATCTGGCGTGTTACATCATAGCATTTTTAAATAAATTGATCTTTTCGGTAAGAATCCGTTACTGAATCTAAATCCTTTTATCAATATTCGACAAAAGTTCTCGATATATGTTCACCAATTTGTTTGCCTTTGGTATAATACTTCAGTTTAAACTGCGGAAGCATTTTGAAAACTTTGTTGTTGAAAGATCGTGTTCTTTAAAAAAATCGTGCTATTTTTAAACCTCGTGTTCTCCTACACTATCAGTTTAGTTTAAGAAATCAAAATCCAAATTAAAACTTAACACCCACCAACAGTCTTATTACATAACATTTAACCCAAAACAAAATATAATTGAAAATAAAAGAAACAGAAGCAGTAGTGTGGCCATCTCCGAGTCCTTCACAGCTCCAAACTGTCTAAGGCGGTGGATTACCTACATAGTTAAAAGAAAGGGTGAGTTTACGAAAATGTAATCCCTTCTCAGACAATAGGAAACCGTGCATGCAGCAGCAGTCTAGGCCTGAGCCCTGTTCAGTAACAGTGCTGTCTAGGCCTTAGCCCTAAACAAAAATAGTGTGGGCCTAAGCCCAATACAGAATCAGTATAGTGCAAATATGCAACCTATCCCAATCCAACCAACACACCGTGTGGGGATAATATAGACCCACCCAACCAGCACACCAATATAGCAGCAAAGCTGCCAGTAACAGTATATGTGGCAAGGCCACCAGTATCAGTAATTGTGGCAAGGCCACCAGTAACAGTAATTGTGGCAGAGCCACCAGTATAGTACTTCCTCCAAATCAGAATCCCCATCCCTATGCAGTATATCATGTCATAAATATTACGTGTATGCAAAGTGTCATACTCAGTACAGTCATATAAATATCATACACTCATCAGTCAACCTACCTCCAAGGGTATAATGGTCATTTCCAACTATTAGGGGTATAACAGGTAGCAACCTCTTCGAAGGTCTACAGTTGCCTCGAGCGACTCAGATAACCCAACTGGTTGAAACGGTGTAATGTGCCCCTAGCCCAACATTCGGCCTAAGTGGGCCTACAAGCTTGCGTGGCCCATTTAGCCCAAATTTATTCATAGCTATGTGAATTCCATAGCCTAGTCCAATATTTATCATCGTTCATGAATTTTAATCCGCGTGGGCCCACGAGCCTATTGGGCCCACACAGCCCATCGAGGCCCATATCGACCTAAGCTCACAAGAACACTCGTGGTGGCTTCTACAGTTTATCACCCATGACTTGTGGCTCGGCTTACCACACAAGAAATGGTACGCTCGTAAGGCCTCAAATGCTGAAGTTTCGGCTTTTCGACTTTTCAACTTTTGTCGATTCACAGTAAAGAGGGGTGTGAATACACACCCTTTGGGTTTTGTCAGTAACAAAAATGGAGTACGGTTACACACCTTTTTGGAGAGAAAAACACTGAACCCTGCGCGATCAACCTAAATACAAAATAATGATCCCTTGTCAGTTCTCAAACATTTGGGTTAACCACCCAACTATGTACTCATAAATTCCTAACATTATGCATCGCTTACCTTGCTAAGACAAGTAGGGCTTAAACCATTGTTATCCAACGATCACCCTCCTATAGACAACAATCAACATTAACATCCCATTTGTTCAGTAACTTAATAATATTTCATTAAAACCAAGTGCACTTCTTCCCAAGACGTGAACTAAAAACGAAAGGCAATAGCATTCGGCCTACCCCATTGGGTAATCTCACGACCCCCTAGCACCATTTGAACAAGAAAGAAAAGGTTAGATGAACCTATCCTCACAACGACCAAGAGGATTCGGCTCAAGAAATACCCAAATCAAACATGGAAAAAGGAGCCTTCCACTATTCGGCTAGAGAAGACACTTATCATCAATTAAAAGAGATTAAGAATCGGTTAGGCCTCCACAATTTCAGTCGCACAAGGAGAGAAGTAATCTGTGACAGCCCTAATTTGACCCTAGTTGGAATATGGTTTCGTGAATATAAAACCGAGTCATAAAATTTATTTAAAATTTATTTGCATAACTTCTATGTGTGATAGTGCATGTGTGAAAATTTGATGTTTTAATTTAGTCTTATGAATGGGAATTTTACTTGAAAGGACTTAGTTGAGAAATCATAAAAATGTGATAGGTAAAAGTTGAAGTGGCCAAATTGTATATGGATAGCATCATAGAGGACTTGCATGTTAAATGGACCACTATGATTATAGTGGACGGTAATGATGATGAAAAATTTGGCATTTTGTGTATTTTAGATTAGTGAAATAATATTAAATAGTTTTATATTAGAAAAACATGAATTAATAATAGAAAAAGGGTGATAAAAACCAAGTTTCTCACTTTTGTCTCCCCTTTTGCCGAAACTAAACAAGAAATTGAAGAAAGAACACCGAAGGCATTCGGCCATCTTGTGTTAGGAATTAAGGTATAATTTCATATGTTTTTCTTTGGATTTTGAGAAATTTGAATTTGTTTCGAAGCTCCTAACATGACCCATGTGTATGATTTTGTGTTTGTGATGCATGAAGCATTCAGTCATGAGCTCAATGGGTTACATTGTGTATGTTTTGATAATTTGTAAGGAGAAATGTTTCTAATTGAGTATGAACAAACTAAATTACTATATGTGGCTCAATGAGCTTGAGTAGTCGGCTAATGAAGGTAAGTATATGAATTAGGAGCATGAGTCCATTCGGCAATTTAAGATAAATTGTGAAATAATGCTTAATATTAGTAGTACTTGTTTAATTGGCAAATTGAGCTTAGAATGGATGAATTTATGAGTTTGGGACAAAGTATATATATATTCGGCTATGAATTTTCCTGTTTAATTTTGAATGTTGATGTTTCAAATTGAAAGTGGATGTTAGTTGAGTTATAATACTTGCTTAATAATGAAAAGAACATGAGCTTAATGCTTAAATAGCATTCGGATGTGGAGTAAGTTAAATTAGTTAGAAAATGATTTCCAAGATAGTGAATTACATGTTCAAAGAGGGATTTAGGTTGTATATACGTGATTAGATTGAATACAAGAGGCTATGTTAGCTAATTGAGGGATTCGGCCATAGTATTTTAGTGAATAATAATTTGAACAAGGGTTTTAATTGTATGATAGGTTTTCGGCTATGGTTAATATTAGATGGAATACCAAATATGTATGTGTGTCTATGAGGAATGAATATAAATTGGGGCTACGATGATTGAATTATTTTATTTGCTTAGTTGGAGCTCAAAATCAAAGGGAGCCAAGTTCGGCCAAAGGAAAAGCGAAAGCGGTTGAGTAGCTAATCGGAGTTGTTCATCTGACTAAAAAGGTAAGTTCCTAAGTAATTTAAGTTACGGGTAATATTGCACATAAAATAGGTTGGAATAGAAATCATGGTATGTATGAATTTGTGAAAATCGAATGTGAGATTTATCAACCAATCTATGACATAGTGGTAGCTATAGATAAGAAATTTCAGCACTATATGTGCGAGGTTATGTGGCACTATGTGTGCAAAAACTACATGGCACTATGTGTGCGAGATTATATAGCACTATGTGTACGAGGAAACGTGGAACTATGTGTGCAAATGAGTAAGAGCACTATCCGTACGGACCTTTAAATCTAGCACTAAGTGTGCGATATTGATCGTAGAGAATTGCTTGTGCAAATGAAAAAGTTTAAAACTTTAAACTGGGAGTAATGAAATATGCATGGATATTAGACATGAGACTTGATCTATATCTGTATATTAATAGATAATGCTCAGGAAGAGAGAAAGACGAGAAAGGTAATTGGCTCAATTAGTATATAATTGAACAAAGATATAAATTAATGATAAATGAATCTAAATGGATTGGAGATTGATTTATAGATGGAGCGGCTTGGTTTGTGCTTTATTTGATTAATTGGACATTGTTTATCATTTATATATATATGCCAACGATATGCATATGATATTTACCATGGTCCTTTCAATTTGCGATTAAATGGTGTAGGAGTACATACTGAATTCAGGTAAGTATGTACCAAATTCATAATGTACACATGTAACATAAGATTTCCTTGTGATATCCTGTTTGAATTTGGCTACTATTGGATTGAAATTTTAAATTTTTGTTAAGATAATTGGTTTATTACATCTTTTTTTTTTAAATTTCTTAGGACTTATTGAGTTAATAACTCACTTGGTGTGTTTATTGGTTTTGTTAGATCATCTTGTCGAGGAAAGCTTGGATTCGTCACGAAGTCATCACATCTTTTGACAACCCCTTTTTGGTATCTTTGTTTAAAACTCAAATAGACATTATGGCATGTATAGAATAATATTTTGGGAGGTTGCTATTTTGATAGTATTGTATATGTATAAGGCCATGTGAATATGGCTAAAGTTCTATGTATGGATGTGATAATGGTTTAATTATAAATCTTGAAGTGAAATCAACTTGACATATGAATCCATATTGTGATATGAGTGTAATTATGTTATGCTTGAACTAACATGTTAAGCATTCAAGATACATTATGTATGTATATTCGGTCGAGAGGAGAAAAATCACCTTACATTTTTACCCTTGTTTTAGTATGTGCTTACTATAGAAGTTATTCATGGAAACGTGCTATTATTGTTGTAATTACTTCAATTAATATTGGACACGGGTATTAGGGTGTTACATTTTTATTGGTATCAGAGCTATGATTTAGTCGATTCTAGGACTACCGTAGAGCGTGAGAGTCTAGCTATACATGCCATAATGCTAGTATATGATATTGTGATGACTTCTGACGGTTGAAATTGTTGTTTTGATTAGTAAATGGAATCCACTTAGAGAGAGCCTGAGCGGATGACGTTGAGAGTGTAGCGTCTGCTCCCGCATAAGGGACAGTGCCTGTTGAACCTCAACCATCTGCGAGTAATCAAGATGATGGGGCTAAGCAAGCCTTCTTTACCATGATGAATGAGTGGGTTGCACAATATGCCCGAACAAACCCGGCTGCTCAACCATTTTTGAATTTAAATAATCCTCCTCCGGTGCCTATAATACCAGCAACTACTGATCCCTTGAGGCTTATTAAACCTCATGTTGATTTGATTAGGAAGCACGGGGCCGAGGAATTTCGAGCCACAGCTACTGATGACGCTGAAAGGGCTGAGTTTTGGCTTGATAATACCATCCACATTTTCGATGAGCTGTCTTGCACACCTGATGAGTGTCTAAAGTGTGCAATATCCTTATTACAAGATTCAGCCTACTATTGGTGGAGAACCCTGATTTTGATTGTTCCAAAGGAACGAGTTACTTGGGACTTCTTTCAGACGGAGTTTCGTAAGATGTTTATTAGTCAACGATTCATCGATCAAAAACGCAAAGAATTTTTGGAGCTTAAACAAGGCCGTTTGACGGTATCTAATATGAACGTGAGTTTATAAGATTCAGTCGTTATGCTCGAGAGTGTATAGCTGATGAAATTGCCATGTATAAAATATTTGAAGAGGGATTGAACGAAGATTTAAAGCTGCTGGTGGGTATTCTAGAAATAAAGGAATTCGTAACACTGGTTGAACGAGCTTGCAAGGCTGAAGAGCTTGGAAAGGAGAAAAAGAAAGCTGAATATGAAGCTAGGGACTTTCGTAAAAGATCGGCGGGTAAAAATTCTTTTTCCACTGCAAAGAAGTTCAGAGATGATACTAACAGATCAAAGAAGACTGCAGGAATTTCTATTAAGGAGCGACCATCAATGGACTCTCGAGCTACTTTGGTTGCTAGTGTTGGCAACAATCGGTAAGAAAAACCCGAATGTCCACAGTGTGGAAGACAACATGTAGGTGAATGTTGGGGTAAGTCTATTAATAGAGCCTGTTATAGATGCGGTTCGCGGGATCATTTCATTCGAGATTGCACGGAACCTGATGAGAAAAATAAGATGCAAGGTGCAAGATCGAGTGGTGCAACAACTAGAGGTAGACCACCGAGAAATACTAGAGGCATGGGTGGTAATCAAAGAGGGACTTCTGATATGGCGGTTCGATCTGAGACTCGTGCCCCCGCCAGAGCTTATGCCATCCGTGCACGAGAGGAGGCATCCTCCCCTGATGTTATCACTGGTACATTCACTCTCTATAGTACTAGTGCACTTGCTTTAATTGATCCTGGTTCGACTCATTCTTACGTATGTGAAACATTAGCATCCAGTAAGACTCTACCTATTGAGTCTACTGAATTTGTGATACAAGTGTCAAACCCTTTGGGTCGATATGTGTTAGTTGATAAAGTATGCAAGAGATGTTTATTGATAATTAAAGATTTCTATTTTCCGGTGGATTTGATGCTATTACCCTTCGATGAATTCGATATTATTCTCGAAATGGACTGGTTAACCGAACATGATGCTGTGGTAAATTGCAAGTGAAAGACTATAGACTTATGATGTTCGAGTGGTGAAATGATTCGAATTGAGTCTAGTGATCTGAATGGGTTACCAGCAGTGATATCTTCTGTGTTAGCCCAGAAATATGTGAGAAAGGGTTATGAAGCTTATCTTGCATATGTACTAGATAGTAAGGTATCGGAACGAAAGCTCGAGACTGTGCCTGTAGTTTGTGAGTATCCAGAAGTGTTTCCTGAGGAATTACCGGGATTGCCATCTGTTAGAGAAGTAGAGTTCCGCATAGAATTGATTCCGGGTACAACACAGATTTCAATCACTCTATATCGTATGGCACCGACCGAGTTAAAAGAATTGAAAGCTAAATTGCAAGAGTTGACTGACAGAGGTTTTGCGCGACCCAGCTTCTCACCCTGGGGCGCTCCAGTTCTGTTCGTGAAAAAGAAAGACGGAACTATGCGAATGTGTATTGATTATCGTCAGCTGAATAAAGTGACGATAAAGAATAAATATCCGTTGCCGCGGATAGATGACTTATTCGATCAGTTGAAAGGAGCTTCCGTGTTTTCGAAGATTGATTTGCGATCTGGCTATTATCAGTTGCGAGTTAGAGATTCTGACGTTCCTAAGACTACTTTCAAAACGAGATATGGACACTATGAGTTTTTAGTGATGCCGTTTGGGCTCACTAATGCCCCTGCGGTTTTCATGGATTTGATGAATCGGGTATTCAGACAGTATTTAGATCGATTTGTAGTGGTGTTCATAGATGATATTCTAATTTATTCTCACAACGAGTCCGAGCATGCCAAACACTTGAGGCTTGTACTGCAAATTTTGTGAGATAATCAGTTGAATGCAAAATTTAGTAAATGTGAATTCTGGTTAAGAGAGGTCAGCTTTCTGGGACATATTATATCTGCTTCGGGTATTAGAGTTGATCCGTACAAAATTTCAGCCATTCTTGATTGGAAACCTCCGAGGAATGTTTCTGAAGTTAGGAGCTTTTTGGGACTCGCGGGGTACTACTGATGATTCGTTAAGGGTTTCTCGATGATCGCAACACCGTTGACGAAACTACTCCAGAAAGATATCAAGTTTGAGTGGTCAGAGAAGTGTCGGACAAGTTTCGACCAGCTGAAAACCCTTTTGACGAAGGCTCCTATTTTAGTTCAGCCAGAGTCTGGTAAAGAGTTCGTAGTCTATAGTGATGCTTCTTTGAACGGTTTGGGTTGTGTGCTGATGCAGGAAGGTAGAGTTGTTGAATATGCTTCGAGACAACTAAAGCCTCACGAGAAAATTTATCCAACTCATGATATTGAGCTAGCTGCGATTGTGTTTGCTCTTAAAATTTGGCTTCATTACCTGTTTGGAGAGAAATGCCATGTTTATACTGATCACAAAAGCCTAAAATACTTAATGACTCAGAGAGACTTGAATCTGAGATAACAACAGTGGCTTGAATTATTAAAGGATTACGAAATTGTCATTGATTATCATCCTGGTAAAGCAAATGTGGTGGCTGATGCCCCAAGTCAAAAATCTCTGTTTACTCTTCGAGCAATGAATGTACATCTGTCTATTTCCGCTGATGATGTACTGGTAGCAGAATTAAAAGCAGAACCAGTGTTAATACGACAAATTTGTAAAGCACAAAAAATTGATGAAGAATTGGTTGCTAAACGAGCTCAATGTGATTCTAATATGGGTTCAGAGTTTCAAATTGACGACAATAATTATTTAAGATTCAGAGGTCGATTTTGTGTTCCGAGAAATTCAGAACTTACTTTGATGATTTTGAGTGAGGCCCATTGTAGCCGAATGTCGGTCCATCCTGGTAGCACGAAAATGTACAACGATCTAAAAAGACAATATTGGTGGCATGGTATGAAAAGAGACATTTACGACTTTGTTTCTAAATGTTTGATATGTCAACAAGTGAAAGCAGAACATCAGGTGCCTTCGGGATTATTATAGCCGATCATGATACCTAAGTGGAAATGGGATCGAGTAACGATGGACTTTGTATCTGGTTTACCGTTGACACAGAGCAAGAAAGACTCAATCTGGGTTATTGTTGATAGATTGACAAAGTCCACTCATTTTATCCCTGTTCGTATAGATTTTTCACTCGATAGATTGGCAGAATTATATGTTTCTCAAATTGTTCGACTACATGGAGTACCTACTTCTATTGTTTCTGATAGAGACCCAAGATTTACATCCCAATTCTGGAGAAAATTGCATGAAGCGTTGGGTACTAAGCTACATTTTAGCACTGTTTTCCATCCCCAGACAGATGGTCAATCTGAACGAGTTATTCAGATACTCGAAGATACGTTGAGATTTGCATTCTCGAGTTTAGTGGTTCGTGGGAACAATATTTACCTTTGATTGAATTCACATACAATAATAGCTTCCAATCAAGTATCAAGATGGCACCATACGAGGCTTTATACGGTCGCAAATGTCACACACCATTGTATTGGACCAAACTCAGTGAAAATAAGATATACGGGGTTGATTTGATCAGAGAAGCTGAAGAAAAAGTGAAAGTGATTAGTGATAGTTTGAAGGCAGCATCGGATCGTCAGAAATCATATGCAGATTTGAAACGCAAAGATATTGAGTATCAAATTGGTGATAAAGTATTTTTGAAAGTCTCACCCTAGAAAAAGTTACTCCGATTTGGCCGTAAAGGCAAATTGAGCCCAAGATTTATTGGACCGTACGAGATAGCAGAACGGATAGGGCAGGTTGCTAATAGATTGGTTCTGCCACCTGAACTCGCAAAGATTCATAATGTGTTCCATGTATCGATGCTTAGACGGTATAGATCGAATCCTTCACGTGTTGTTGGTTTATCTGAAGTTGAGATTCAATCGGATTTGAGCTATGAAAAAGAATCGATACGTATCTTAGCTCAAGAAGTGAAAGAATTGCGGAATAAGAAGATTTATTTAGTAAAAGTATTATGGGTCAAACATGGAGTAGAAGAGGCTACTTGGGAGCTCGAAGACTCTATGAAAGAACGTTATCTGAATTTATTCGCTGGTAAGATTTTCGAGGACGAAAATTTTTAAGTGGGGGAGAGTTGTGATAACCCTAATTTGACCCTAGTCGGAATGTGGTTTCGGGACCACAAAATCGAGTCATAAAATTTATTTAAAATTTATTTTCATAACTTCTATGTGTGATAGTGCATGTGTGAAATTTTTATGTTTTAATTTAGTCTTATGAATGGGAATTTTACTTGAAAGGACTTAGTTGAGAAATCATAAAAATGTGATAGGTAAAAGTTGAAGTGGCCAAATTGTATATGGATAGCATCATAGAGGACTTGTATGTCAAATGGACCACTATGATTATAGTGGACGGTAATGATGATGAAAAATTTGGCATTTTGTGTATTTTATATTAGTGAAATAATATTAAATAGTTTTATATTAGGGAACCATGAATTAATAATAGAAAAAGGGTGATAAAAACAAAGTTTCTCATTTTTGTCTCCCCTTTTGCCGAAACTAAACAAGAAATTGAAGAAAGAACACCTAAGGCATTCGGCCATCTTGTGTTAGGAATTAAGGTATGATTTCATATGTTTTTCTTTGGATTTTAAGAAATTTAAATTGGTTTTGAAGCTCCTAACATGACCCATGTGTATGATTTTGTGTTTGTGATGCATAAAGCATTCGGTCATGAGCTCAAAGGGTTACATTGTGTATGTTTTGATAATTTGTAAGGAGAAATGTTTCTAATTGAGTATGAACAAACTAAATTACTATATGTGGCTCAAATGAGCTTGAGTAGTCGGCTAATGAAGGTAAGTATATGAATTAGGAGCATGAGTCCATTTGGCAATTTAAGATAAATTGTGAAATAATGCTTAATATTAGTAGTACTTGTTTAATTGGAAAATTGAGCTTAGAATGGATGAATTTATGAGTTTGGGACAAAGTATATATATATTCGGCTATGAATTTTCGTGTTTAATTTTGAATGTTGATGTTTCAAATTGAAAATGGATGTTAGTTGAGTTATAATACTTGCTTAATAATGAAAAGAACATGAGCTTAATGCTCAAATAGCATTCGGCTTTGGAATAGTTAAATTAGTTAGAAAATGAGTTCCAAGATAGTGAATTATGTGTTAAAAGAGGGATTTAGGTTGTATATGCGTGATTAGATTGAATACAAGAGGCTATGTTAGCTAATTGAGGGATTCGGCCATAGTATTTTAGTGAATAATAATTTGACCAAGGGTTTTAATTGTATGATAGGTTTTCGGCTATGGTTAATATTAGATGCAATACCGAATATGTGTGTGTGTCTATGAGGAATGAATATAAATTGGGGCTACGATGATTGAATTATTTTATTTGCTTAGTTGGAGCTCAAAATCAAAGGGAGCCAAGTTTGGCCAAAGGAAAAGCGAATACGGTTGAGTAGCTGATCGGAGTTGTTCATCCGACTAAAAAGGTATGTTCCAAAGTAATTTAAGTTACGGTTTATATTACACATAAAGTAGGTTGGATAAGAAATCATGGTATGTATGAATTTGTGAAAATCGAATGTGAGATTTATCAACCTATCTATGACATAGTGGTAGCTATAGATAAGAAATTTCAGCACTATGTGTACGAGGTTATGCGGCACTATGTGTGCAAAAACTACATGGCACTATGTGTGCGGATTATATAGCACTATGTGCGCGAGGAAACGCGGAACTATGTGTGCGAATGAGTAAGAGCACTATGTGTGTGGACCTTTAAATCGAGCACTAAGTGTGCGATATCGATCGTAGAGAATTGCTTGTGCAAATGAAAAAGTTTAAAACTTTAAACTGGAAGTAATGAAATGTGCATGGATATTAGACATGGGACTTAATCTATGTCTGTATATTAATAGATAATGCTCGGGAAGAGAGAAAGAAGAGAAGGTAATTGGCTCAATTAGTATATAATTGAACAAAGATATAAATTAATGATAAATGAATCTAAATGGATTGGAGATTGATTTATAGATGGAGCGGCTTGGTTTGTACTTTATTTGATTTATTGGACATTGTTTGTCATTTATATATGTATATGCCAACAATATGCATATGATATTTACCATGGTCTTTTCAATTTGCGATTAAATGGTGTAGGAGTACATAGTGAATTTAGGTAAGTATGTACCAAATTCATAATGTACACATGTGACATAAGATTTCCTTGTGATATCCTGTTTGAATTTGGCTAATATTGGATTGAAATTTTAAATTTTTGTTAAGATAATTGGATCATTACATCTTTTTTTTTAAATTTCTTAGGACTTATTGAGTTAATAACTCACTTGGTGTGTTTATTGGTTTTGTATAGATCATCTTGTCGAGGAAAGCTTGGATTCGTTACGAAGTCATCACATCTTTTGACAACCCCTTTTTGGTATCTTTGTTTAAAACTCAAATAGACATTATGGCATGTATAGAATAATATTTTGGGAGGTTGGTATTTTGATAGTATTGTATATGTATAAGGCCATGTGAATATGGCTAAAGTTCTATGTATGGATGTGATAATGGTTTAATTATAAATCTTGAAGTGAAATCAACTTGACATATGAATCCATATTGTGATATGAGTGTGGTTATGTTATGCTTGAACTAACATGTTAAGCATTCGAGATACATTATGTATGTATATTCGGTCAAGAGGAGAAAAATCACCTTACATTTTTACCCTTGTTTTAGTATGTGCTTACTATAGAAGTTATTCATGGAAACGTGCTATTATTGTTGTAATTACTTAAATTAATATTGGACACGGGTATTAGGGTGTTACATAATCGGCTAACTTCAAGAGAGAAATAAACAATGAAAAGGAAAAAGGAGGAGTTGGGTTTGGTTTCTTTGACTTAGAAACAAGAAAAGAGACGTTTGAGACAACAAAAGGAAAAAGGTTACCAATATTCGACTAAAGGGGATTCGGCAATCTTGACTCAGAGAAGAAGAAATTGAGAAGAGGAAAGAGTCACTTATAGTTCGGCACAGAAGGGCAAGAAAAAATAAAACCCAAAAGTTGAAGAGAAGAATTCGGCACCTACTCCTAAACACCAATTGCCGAAATGCCTATCCCAAAACCCCTTGGCCGAATTTTGCACCTACAAATTACCTATTCGGTTACAAGTCTCCCCCTTCTCCAACTCCTTGAAACTCTTCTCAAAACCCTTCTCGATATCCTCCACAATCTTCGCCCAATAACTCAAGACTAGTTCAAACTTCCACCACTAAGAAGTCTACTCCAACTCCACCACTTGTCGTCCATAAGTGCAAAATAAATGCTCCTTGTTTGCCATGGGATTCGAACCCTTGTTCTCCCCAATAGCTATGTCACGCCACTTCCACCAAGCCACAAGGCATTTTCTGACATAACACAACCACAATTATTTATAAGGCACAAGTGCCAATAACCACGTTCTTTTAAGAGCAAAACAAAAATGCTGCAAAAGCCGAAGCTTAACCCCAGGACTTCTCTGACCCCCTAAACACACCCAAATAACTTAACCAACCCACCAAACGTGCAAATAGTGGCAACATAAGAAAAAAATTTCCAGACCCTAAATTTTGGGGCGTTACAACTCTACCCCTCTAAAAGAAATTTCGGCCTCAAAATTTACCTGATCAAAAAAGGTGAGAGTATTGATGTTGCATTGCCTCTTTCAGTTCCCACGTGGCTTCTTCTACTCCATGATTATGCAATATACTTTGACCAGTGGAACTGATTTCTTTCTTAGCACTTTAACGTCACGCTCCAATATCTGCACTGGTTCCTCCTTGATGGTTAGATCAGGCCTAACTTCAATTTTCTCAACTGGCACAACGTGTGAGGGATCAGAGCAGTATCGCCTAAGCATTGAAACGTGAAACACGTTGTGAATTCTTTCCAACTCCGGAGGTAACTAAGTTGATACGCAACCGGTCCTACACGCTTAAGTACCCGCTAAGGCCCAATAAATCTAGGGCTCAGCTTGCCCTTCCGTCCAAACCTCATAATTTTGTTCCACGGTGATACCTTAAGAAAGACATAATCCCCCACAAAGTACTCGATCTCTTTATGCTTTAAGTCTGCATAGGACTTCTGCCTATCAACCGCTTCTTTCAACTGATCTCAAATCAGCTTCTCCTTGTCTTCTGTATCGGCAATTAGCTCTAGCCCTAGGATTCGTTGCTCACCTAGTTCAGTCCAATAAGTAGGAATATGACACCTACGACCATATAACGCTTCGTACGGTGCCATTCAAATACTGGACTGATAGCTGTTGTTATATGCAAATTCTGCCAACAACAAATAATCCTCCCAGCTGCCTCTGAAATCCAATACACAACTTCTTAACATGTCTTCCAATATCTGAATTACTCTCTCAGACTGTCCATCCGTCTGAGGATGAAACGTAGAACTAAAATCCAGTCATGTACGCAATGCCTCGTGTAATTTCTTGCAGAACTGAAATGTGAACCTAGGATCTCTGTCAGATATGATAAAAACCAGTACACCATGCAATCTTACAATTTCAGCCACATACAACTTGGCCAACTTTTGTAATGAATAATCAGTGCGGACCGGTATAAAATGGGCAGACTTAGTCAGTCGATCTACAATCACCCAAATCGAATCCTTCTTAGAAGGCGTCAAGGGTAACCCACTCACAAAATCCATGGTTACCCTTTCCCACTTCTAGAGTGGAATCTTAACTTGCTGCAGTAATCCAGAGGGTAATTGATGCTCAGCCTTAACCTGCTGGCACATCAAGCACTTACTCACATAATCGGAAACTTCGCGTTTTAACCCAGGCCACCAATACATCTCATAAAGATCTCAGTATAGCTTATTCCCACCAAGATGCATGGCATAAGGGCTACCATGTAATATCCTGATTTTGGGCCTAGTCGGAATAGCGGTTTCGTGACCACAAAATTTGAGATAGAAATAATTATTTTATGATTATTTTAAGGTCTATGATATGATTGCATGATTGTATGAAAATTTCGTGAAGAAATTTTATGCATAAAGTGCTTAAATTGAAATTAGGGACTAAATCAAATAATTTGTAAAACTTGCATTCTTGAAGTTTCTAGTATGAAATTGTTTTGAAATATAAATTAGAAGGTCTTAAATAGTAATTTTACCAATTTCTAAGTCTATGGACAAAAATTGGACATGGATGGAATTTTTGGAATGTTTAGTAGTAAGGGCATTTTGGTCATTTAGGGGTAAAATGAATTAAAATACAAAATTAAAAGCCAATTTTGCTCATCTTCAACCCCATGGCCGAATATAGCAAGGAGAAACCATGGCTAGGGTTTTTCAAGCTTCCAAGCTTGACTGTAAGCCCGTTCTAGCCTCGTTTTTAATGATTTTTACGTTTTTGGAGTCCCGGTAGCTCGATTAAGCTTATGCTAGCAATAATTCAACCTAGGGTTCATATTTGGAAAAATACCCATAGGTGAAATTTGTGTATTTTGGTGTTCTATGATAGAATATGAGGTTTTAAATTATGTTAGACAACATGTGCTACTCGGTTTTAAGCGAAAACTAGCAAAAGGGCTTAATCGGTAAAAATACCTAATAGTCATAAGTACATGTTAGAGTGAGAATTTGATGTTACCATAGAAGGGAAAAATGATCAGCATGTCATAAAACATAAGAAAATAGGCTGAGGTTTAATTTACGAGCTTTGGGGCAAAAGTGTAAATATGCAAAAATTTAGGGGCAAAACTGTAATTTTGCAAAAATATGATTTTGGGTCAATTTTTATAATGTGAGTCCTAATTAGACTATATTTTAAATGATAGAGCAAGGAAAACTAAAATTCGGGCTAAAATGGGGAAAATACCAAGTTGTGGACGAAATGGTAAAAGTAGCCATTTTCACATACGAGGTAAGTTCATGTGTAAATAATGTAGTATAATTGTTATTTTTAAGTTATTGATGTTAATTATATGATATGCTGATTTTTATCATGAAATATATGCTTTGTGGTTATTTTCGAATAAAATGCAAATTATGTGAATTATTTGTTAAATATAAAGTGCTACCGAGTATTGGTTTCGGTATTTAACGAAAGATGGCATGGAGATGTGTTTGAGGAAAATCCCGTTTGAACCTTAGGAATAGATTAGGATACAAGTGACATGTCACTAGGATATTTGGGCATCCGAACTCGTTGAGTTGAGTCCGAGTTCACTTATGGATGCGAATGTCCGAACTCGTTGAGTTGAGTCCGAGTTCGTGAGATGTAACTAGGCATTCGAACTCGTTGAGTTGAGTCCGAGTTCACTCATGGATGCGAACGCCCGAGCTCATTGAGTTGAGTCCGAGTTCGCTTATGGGCGAGTTACATAGTAGCTTGGCTACATATGTGGCACTTATGTGCAAACTTTCCATGTATCCGAATTATATTCCGATGTGTTCAACGGGTAAAGTTCTACTCAAATGGAGGAATACTCAAGATGAAAGGGACGTATTGGTAAGTGTTGTGAAATGAATACTTTGAACAGGTATGTACTTAACCCTCGGGTTGAAACTTGATATAACAACAATATGGTAAGATGAAAAATGAAAATGTGATATGAATGTCTTGGTGATGATTATACAAATGATGTTTTATGTTTGCTTATAAAGTTGTGTTACTTGCTATTTGCATGTGAGCTTACTAAGCATTTATGCTTACTCCCTCCTTATTATTCCTTGTAGTGTTGACAAGCCAGCTCAGAAATCGAAAACGGTCGAAGGCACGCTCACACTCTCCGTATACCATCTTGGCATAATGGCTTGTATATTTTGAGTATGGCATGTATAGCCTTATAATCATTTTGTGTATATGGTCTTATGATATGGTTATTGAGTGGTAAGGAAATGCTTGGTAATGATTAGCCATTGGAATGGCTAATCATGATCATATTTGGTGTTATGTATGCTAAATTGCTAGCTAATCCATGGAAACCATGAAATAGGTAAAATTTATCATAAAATAGATTTAGACAGCAGCAGTGACGTGAGTTTGAAAAATCACTAAATATAGTAGAGATACAATTAGATGATGAATAATATATGTAATTGAAGAATTATGAGTCTATTTTCATATGGATGGAACAAAACAGGTATATGAGTTATGTTTTATGAGATGTTTAAATTTTTGTGAAACAGGGCCAGAGTAATTTTTGGATCCCCTGTTCTGACTTTGGAAATTCACCACAAATTTTTCAAAGATAATTAGAAGTCATAATTTATATTTAAAGATTCCTTATTGAGTCTAGTTTTATTAGAAACAAACGACATAGTCATTGAATCTCTGTACAGGGAGATATTTGATTCGTAATACACAGAGGTCAGAGCCGTCAAACTCTGAAACAGGGGAGACTTTAACTAATAAACTGTACTAATTGGCTTGACCAAAAATTCTAGAAACAAATTAGTAAATAGATATATGAGTCTAGTTTCAGGGAAAATGTACAGAATTGGATTTCGAGTTTCGTAACTCGAGATATGAATTTTTAAGCGACTATGACGTAGATTGTTAGCTTGACTGAAAATTTTAAAAATAAATTGTTTGAGCTGTTTAAGTAATGAATTAAGCCTGTTAACACCTTGTGTTCGACTCCGGCGATGGTCTCGGGTACGAGGCGTTACATTTGGTGGTATCAAAGCAGGTTTAGTCAGTTCTCGGACTAACCTAGCATGTGTAAAAGTTTAGCTATACATGCCACTAATCTGTGATAGTGTGATGTCTTCCGACACGTATGAGTACCGTCTTATTTAGACAGGGTACTCTCCAACCGAGCTGCGCCGACCATGTTCAATGTTATGTGAAGGTATTTGAGTAAAATTATGATTATGATAAGTCTCGGTTCAGAAAAGTATGAATAAAAGTTTATGATACATATGTGATAAACATCCATATTTGCTTAATGCTCATACGATGTAGTGTATGTGGCTTACTTGATAAGATGAACGGAATAAATAGAAAGTAGTAGAGGTATGAATAAAGGTCATAATATCATGATACGAATGAAAATGTCCTTGTCTTGATTGGACGTTGAATGTTGATGAATGTTAATGATATACAATTTTTATGAGATAAAGGATTCTAATGAAATGAACTTATCTATGTTAAATTGTTGGACTGAATTATATGATTGTAATGATATGTACATGATGATGCATGAAATGAATGTTGTGATTGTGATGCAAATATCTATGTTTGTTTGGCCTTATATGATGTCATGAGCATGACTTAATTTAATTAAATGAATGGATAAGTAAAGCTATCTAGAAAACATAGAATGTATGCATAAGTATATTGTCTAAATGGACAATAGGAAAATTTGTGTAAGCCAACATGAATGTTGCATTGCCTGAATGAATGACATGATGTTGATGATGTTGCTATGATGATGGGAGTTATGTCATATGTGTATGTATAAGAAAGTCGAGTCAGAGGTCCTACAACCCCTCCCCCTTACCAAAGTGGTACTTATAATGGAATTTCATGAGATTTGTATTGAATAAGTTTTCGGTTGAGAACCCAAAGAGTTCAATGATAGAATAATCATAAGTATGATCAGAGATTGAAAATGAGCTGATAAGTAATGTCAGAGCCAGTAAAGTATCGGATTGACGTAAAGATTATTGGAGTTATGCACTGTCTCAGTTAGAAATGGAATTCTCCTTGGTAAACCGAATTACTCAGGTGCAAGGTCGAGAAAAGTGTAAATCGAAATTTATTTAGAACTGACCTTCTTAGTGAATGGTTTAATATGAAATTTGTGACGACAGAACTAGTTGGGGAAATGATAATTGAAATGTGAACTATCTGAGTGTGACAGTTATGACTGGACAGATTTAGCAGTTTCTTTTGAGATGTTCTATGTGTTTACCCGTTCTCAGAAATATTTCTATGGCTATTGATCTTCTGAAGAAATTCTTGTTATATGGGAATGTCTTTTAATCCTGGTGTTGGATGAAAGCATTGGTAGTCTGACTGGTTTATAATTTATATTGCTCTATTTCATCGGGTATTCTATTCCATTTTGTCTGATAAGAATTGATGAGAGAATACATATGATATTATGATTCTGTTTCTTCTACTTGATGCTTCATCTGATATATATGTATGGGAAGATATATTGATCTTGTTATATTTGATTTCAGTGGGATTAAATGATGTTTTCTTTTGGACTTTCTTTCTTTGAAGAATTATCGGGGTATTCTGTATTTTCTCTATGAGTTTGGTTTTCGATTCTCCGGCATAGTATCATATCTTGGGTTTCTTTATCCTGGATCTCTTTATTCTGGAATTCTTTATTCTGGATTTCTCTATCTTGGATTTCTTTATTCGGTTTCCTTGTTATCTTTGTTCCATAATTGGTCAATTATGACTCGTGTTCGAAGTGCGTTCTTCAGCTCGTGATAATCATGTCAAATATGACTATACTTCTAATTTGATCTTGGTAATGTGTTGATTTTAGTATTGGGGTTTTTTCTAATTTCTGTGTAAGGATTTGACATCAGTAAAGGTATAAGTGATAAAAGCGCAAGTTTCAGTCGGTATGGTGAATTATCTATTTGAAAGATTTCATGTGACAATTATTTCAGGATTATTTTTCCCAAGTCTGATAATAGAATTTCATTTTGTATGGATAAAAGAGTAAATAGTTTGAACGAGAAGTGTATATTTATTAGAAAGAGTTGGATATTAATTTAAGTCACTACGAATGATAAGGTTTCCATCTTGTGAAAGCTGAAAAGTTTATTACATGTTGACAGAGTTCGGATAGATGAGAATATTGGTAACCGAAGCGTCTGAACTAGACTAGTCTACATTGAGTAAAGACTTCCTGACTTTCAGTAATGTACTGTTGTATGAATTGTGATGTGTTTCAAGATAGTGAGGTAATGTGATAGTTTAGAGCTTTCGATGTTACATAAAATCGGAGTTGTTAAAGGGGTTAAAGCCGAGCATTGGAATCTATCAAAATTATCCTTGTCAGTGTTGATATTGGGATGGAAATGAGAAGGATTATTCTTGAGGCCATATCAGAATTAATTCCATAGCAGAAAGAGGAAAATGTGATGTATCCTATTGTTAAATGTTTAGCGAGATCTATAAATCATATCTGTATTGAATGAATTCCCACTCATCAGATTCATGGAATTTTAGGTCTCTTTGATTGTTGGATTTCTTGGAATTCCGGTCTCCATTAAATCAAGTTAAGATCTGGGTTTTATGTCATGATATCATGGGAAACTGAGAAGGGTTGAAAATTTAAGAACAGTTGAGAGTTGAAACTGTAAGCTTTTAGATCATATGAGAAATTAAAGAGATGTATTAGAGGTACAGCCTAAGTGAAAGTTCTTCGGCAACGAATATGAGATTAAAATTGAAGACCACTTTTCTGGTAAGATTTTCGGGGACGAAAATCCCTAAAGGGGGGAGAGTTGTAATATCCTGATTTTGGGCCTAGTCGGAATAGCGGTTTCGTGACCACAAAATCCGAGATAGAAATAATTATTTTATGATTATTTTAAGGTCTATGATATGATTGCATGATTGTATGAAAATTTCGTGAAGAAATTTTATGCATAAAGTGCTTAAATTGAAATTAGGGACTAAATCGAATAATTTGTAAAACTTGCATTCTAGAAGTTTCTAGTATGAAATTGTTTTGAAATATTAATTAGGAGGTCTTAAATAGCAATTTTACCAATTTCTAAGTCTATGGACAAAAATTGGACATGGATGGAATTTTTGGAAAGTTTAGTAGTTAGGGCATTTTGGTCATTTAGGGGTAAAATGAATTAAAATACAAAATTAAAAGCCAATTTTGCTCATCTTCAACCACATGGCCGAATATAGCAAGGAGAAACCATGGCTAGGGTTTTTCAAGCTTCCAATCTCGATTGTAAGTCCGTTCTAGCCTCGTTTTTAATGATTTTTACGTTTTTGGAGTCCCGGTAGCTCGATTAAGCTTACGCTAGCAATAATTCAACCTAGGGTTCATATTTGGAAAAATACCCATAGGTGAAATTTGTGTATTTTGGTGTTTTATGATAGAATATGAGGTTTTAAATTATGTTAGACAACTTGTGCTACTCGGTTTTAAGCGAAAACTAGCAAAAGGGCTCAATCGGTAAAAATACCTAATAGTCATAAGTACATGTTAGAGTGAGAATTTGATGTTACCATACAAGGGAAAAATGATCAGCATGTCATAAAACATAAGAAAATAGGCTGAAGTTTAATTTACGAGCTTTGGGGCAAAAGTGTAAATATGCAAAAATTTAAGGGCAAAACTGTAATTTTTCCAAAATATTATTTTGGGTCAATTTTTATATTGTGAGTCCTAATTAGACTATATTTTAAATGATAGAGCAAGGAAAACTAAAATTCGGGCTAAAATGGGGAAAATACCAAGTTGTGGACGAAATGGTAAAAGTAGCCATTTTCGCATACGAGGTAAGTTCATGTGTAAATAATGTAGTATAATTGTTATTTTTAAGCTATTGATGTTAATTATATGATATGCTGATTTTTATCATGAAATATATGCTTTGTGGTTATTTTCGAATAAAATGCAAATTATGTGAATTATTTGTTAAATATAAAGTGCTACCGAGTATTGGTTTCGGTATTTTACGAAAGATGGCATGGAGATGTGTTTGAGGAAAATCCCATTTGAACCTTAGGAATAGATTAGGATACAAGTGACATGTCACTAGGATATTTGGGCATCCGAACTCGTTGAGTTGAGTCCGAGTTCACTTATGGATGCGAATGTCCGAACTCGTTGAGTTGAGTCCGAGTTCGTGAGATGTAACTAGGCATCCGAACTCGTTGAGTTGAGTCCAAGTTCACTCATGGATGCGAACGCCCGAGTTCGCTTATGGGCGGCTTACATAGTAGCTTGGCTACATATGTGGCACTTATGTGCAAACTTTCCATGTATCCGAATTATATTCTGATGTGTTCAACGGGTAAAGTTCTACTCAAATGGAGGAATACTCAAGATGAAAGGGACGTATTGGTAAGTGTTGTGAAATGAATACTTTGAACAGGTATGTACTTAACCCTCGGGTTGAAAACTTGATATAACAACAATATGGTAAGAAGATAAATGAAAATGTGATATGAATGTCTTGGTGATGATTATGCAAATGATGTTTTATGTTTGCTTCTATAGTTGTGTTACTTTCTATTTGCATGTGAGCTTACTAAGCATTTATGCTTACTCCCTCCTTTTCATTCCTTGTAGTGTTGACAAGCCAGCTCGGAAATCGGAAACGGTCAGAGGCACGCTCACACTATTCGTATACCATCTTGGCATAATGGCTTGTATATTTTGAGTATGGCATGTATAGCATTATAATCATTTTGTGTATATGGTCTTATGATATGGTTATTGAGTGGTAAGGAAATGCTTGGTAATGATTAGCCATTGGAATGGCTAATCATGATCATATTTGGTGTTATGTATGCTAAATTGCTAGCTAATCCATGGAAACCATGAAATAGGTAAAATTTATCATAAAATAGATTCAGACAGCAGCAGTGACGTGAGTTTGAAAAATCACTAAAAATAGTAGGGATACAATTAGATGATGAATAATATATTGAATTGAAGAATTATGAGTCTATTTTCATATGGATGGAACAAAACAGGTATATGAGTTATGTTTTATGAGATGTTTAAATTTTTGTGAAACAGGGCCAGAGCAATTTCTGGATCCCCTGTTCTGACTTTGGAAATTGACCATAAATTGTTAAAAGATAATTAGAAGTCATAATTTATATTTAAAGATTCCTTATTTAGTCTAGTTTTATTAGAAATAAACTACATAGTAATTGAATCTCTGTACAAGGAGATATTTGATTTGTAATACACAGAGGTCAGAGCAGTCAAACTCTGAAACAGAGGAGACTTTAACTAATAAACTGTACTAATTGGCTTGACCAAAAATTCTAGAAAAAAGATTAGTAAATAGATATCTGAGTCTAGTTTCAGGGAAAATTTACAGAATTGGATTTTGAGTTTCGTAACTTGAGATATGAATTTTTAAGCGACTATGACGCAGATTGTTAGCTTGACTGAAAATTTTAAAAATAAATTGTTTGATCTGTTTATGTAATGAATTAAGTCTGTTAACACCTCGTGTTCGACTCCGGCGACGGTCTCGGGTACGGGGCGTTAGATACCATGCACCTCTCACATAATAGACTACCTCAGACCAGAGTCATTTAGTATGCACACTCTTCCATGAAAACATAACACCCCTTCCCCATTCAGTCCAAAATCTGAAGTCTCACCATTTTCCACTTGCCGAAAATGAGAAACTAGCGATTCATCCAACAATTGTTTCTTATTAATTTTGATCAGTCCAAGTCTGTCTCACTTGTAGCTCAGCTAGCAAACTACCATCATCAAACAGGCTAAGACGAGCAAACATTGCTCTTAAATCAGAGACAACTCTGCGGCTTAGTGCGTCAGCTACTACATTAGCTTTGCCTGGATGGTACTCAATTGAACAATCATAATCTTTAAGCAACTCAATCCATCTTCATTGCCTAAGGTTCAACTTCTTCTGAGTAAGGAGGTATTTTAGGCTTTTATGGTCCATAAAAATAATCGTTCTTTCCCCATAAAAATAACGCTTCCAAATTTTTAATTCAAACACCACCGTCGCCAATTCCAGATCATGAGTGGGATAATTCGCCTTGTGAGGTTTAAGCTACCACGACGCATAACCAACGAACTTTCCTTCTTGCATCAACACACACCCTAATCCAACGTGTGATGCATCATTGTAAACAGTAAATTCCTTCCCATACTCCGGTTGTATCAAAACAGGAGCCTCAGTTAAAACTTCTTCAATTTCTCAAAACTCTTTATTGTTTATTGGACCAAACAAACGACACCCCTTTTCGCAGCAATCTAGTCAAAGGTGCAGCTATCACTGAAAACCCTTCCACAAAACGTCTGTAATATCCAGCCAAACCCAGAAAACTTTGAATCTCAGATACAGTCTTTGGTGGTTTCTACCCCAATACAGCTTCAATTTTTTGAGGATCAACCCTAATCCCCTTGGCAGACACCACGTGACCCAAAAATGTGACACCCCTAAAGTGACCCTAGTCGAAAAGCGGTTTCGGGACCGCTAAATTGAGTCACTAAATTATTTGAATATGATAATTACTGTCTAAAATATGTGAATATGAATGTGTGAAAGTTTTAAGCTTCGATTTAGTTAATTGCATGTGAATTTAGTTAATAGGACTTATGTGTGACACTTTTGAAATGTGATAGGTAAATCTATAAGGATCAATTAGTGCATGAAATCAAAAGGGTGGACTTGCATGTCAATTCCCCCACTTAAGAAGTAATGGCCGGCCATGACATTGAGGATAGACAAAATGTGATGGGTAAAACATATTAAAAACAATTTGTGATAACATGTTGTGGAAAGAACAATAAAATATGAGGGGAGTGGGAGGAGAAACCAAAGTTGTTTCATCCTTGCTCCCCCCCCTTTTGCCGTACCTAGAAGAAAAAAAAAGAAAAAGGCTTCATCCTCTTTGTTCTTCTTGACCGAAAAATCAAAGGAAGAAGAAAGCAGTTCTCTTGCTTCATGTTCGGTTTGGATGAGGATTAGGAAGAGCTCAAGAGCCTAGAGGATCAAAGTCGGATAAGGGAAAAGAGAAAGTAAACGAATAGACATGGATATCTAGTCGCCGACCACTTCCGAGGTAAGTTTTAAGTGATTAAACGTTGAGTAAATTCAATCATAATAGGACATAATGAGTTGATTTAATAAGATATGATGTGGCCATGATATGTCTTAAACTCAAATGGTAAGTTCATAAGTGTTTGGACTTGGAAATTTAAGAGCAAATTGTAATAATTTGCTTTGGGCAGCAGCAGTAACGTGATTTTAGAAAATCACTATAAATTGTTGGTGTGGAATTATAGGCTGAATAAAATATGTAATCAAAGCTTAGATAGTCTAGTTTCTTATAAAAGAGACCGTGGAAGCAAAGAAATTTCCTATAAAGAGATATTTAAAGTTGTGTGGGACAGTGTCAGAATGACTCCAAAATCCCCTGTTCTGTTTTTGGAAAATCATTATAATTTGTACAAAAATGGTTATAAGATAAGATTTATATGTTTAGACTCCTTAATGAGTCTATTTTCAAATTAAATCAAATAAAACACATTATGAATTCTGTACAATGAAAAATTTGATTCGTAGTGAAGAGTGGTCAGATTAGTCAAACAGTGGAATAGGGAAAACTTTAAGAAAAATCTGGTACTGATTGGCCAAACCTAAAATTCTGGAAATTTTATGGATGGAAGATATACGAGTCTATATTCAGGAAAAATTAACAGCAAGTGATTTGGAGTTTTGTAGCTCCAGTTATAAATAATTTAGTGACTATTGCTCAGGAAAATAGCTCGTAGTGAATATTTGATTTTATTGTAAACATGGATAAAACTTGTTTTAGTTGCTCATAAGCTATTCATTAAACCCATACGTGAATTCTAAATCGTGATATCGTAAAACGATATATGAGTGTTAGACGGATCTTCGATATTAAAGCTTGTGAAATTGTAAGTTTATGAGTATTCGAATATGAAATGATAGTATGGCGTGAAATTGAATTATTCATTGGAAAATGATTGATGTAGATTCGGCCAAGACAAAGTGTATACATGATAGTATATGTGGTATGTGAAGTATATTTGGATAATTGTGATGTGAATACATGAAAATTTATATTTTGATTTAGGATTTTATGTGATGAATGTGAACATGCATATATGTGATAAGGCCGAATGGCCAATGTGATGAATGTGAGCATGCATATGTGTGATAAGGCCGAATGGCCAATGTGGTGAATGTGAACATGCATATATGTGATAAGGCCGAATGGCCAATGTGATGAATGTGAGCATGCATATGTGTGATAAGGCCGAATGGCCAATGTGGTGAATATGAACATGCATATATGTGGTAAAGTCGAATGGTCAATGTGAAATATATATATGAGATATGTATATGTGGTAAAGCCGAATGGCTAGTGTGAAATATGTAGGCGATGTGCGTATATTGTGGCCAAACGACCAAATGTGAAAGGTGTGTATTATTAGATATTTGATGAGGCAAATGAATTACAAATATGACAGTCGATGTGAATGTGGTAACATGAGATTAAATGTACATGAAACTTGGAAATATGTTCCGGGTAAGACCCGATGACTACGTGTGGAGAGTATGTCCGGGTAAGACCCGATGACTACGTGTGGAGATTTTGTCCGGGTAAGACCCGATGACTACGTGTGGAGAGTATGCCTGGGTAAGACCCGATGACTACGTGTGGAGATTTTGTTCGGATAAGACCTGATAACTTCGTGTGGAGATTTCATCTGAGCTAAAGGTCTCGCCGATAATCCGAGTAGAGGTTAAAGCTATAAGACTTCGTAATAAGAATTGCTTATAAATATATTCAATGCGAAAGTTTAAACAGGTATGTACTCCAAGTTTATATGTGAGCTTGATTTGAACTAAATCATAAGGTAGTTATGTGATGCATACGAGAGCAATCTATGGGACTATTCCTATGATTATGTGACATCGGATCAGTGTGAGAGGTTATGTGAAATCATACGATATAACTATGTCACATGAGCTCACTTTTATGTGAGAGTTTATCTGCCTATTGTATATGATGAGATGTGCATATTCGGTAAAGGGATGGTATGCCCGAAGGAAGAGTGAAATAAAAATACGAACAACTATGTTATAATTTGATTGTTATCTGTTGACACTGCTTAAAACTTACTAAGCATTGTAATGCTTACTCCGTTTACTCTGTTTCCTCTGTTTTATAGATCTCATTGTGAAGCTACAGGCTCGGGGATCGTCAGCAACTAGTCACACTATCACTATCCACCGCTTGTTACTGTTATGTTTAGAATTATTCTATGGCATGTATAGAATAGACTAGTGGCGGAAGAATATTTTTTGGTTAATGTATATAAGCCATGCGAAAATGGCATCTTTTGAATGTTTACTTAGTGAAGGTTAAATTTTACCTTTGGCTGTGCTTAGTACTTATTTAAATGAACGATCTTTATTTCAAGAAAAAGTTCAAAATTTTACTATTCTGACATGAGTTACAAGTCTGGTAATGCCCCTTACCTATTCTGGCGACGGTTACGGGATAGGGGTGTTACAAGAAATGTCATCTCTTGCAGCCAAAACTCACACTTACTGAATTTTGCGTACAACTGCTTCTGCCTCAGAATTTGGAGAACGATCTGCAAATGTTCATCATGCTCCTCCTTGATTTTAGAATACACCAGAATATCGTCTATGAACACTACTACGAACCAATCTAGATAGGGTTGAAATACTCGGTTCATCATTTCCATGAAGGCAGCTGGTGCATTCGTTAACCCAAACAGCATTACCAGGAACTTGTAGTGACCATAACGAGTCCTAAACGTTGTCTTATACACATCAGCTTCCTTAACCTTTAGCTGATGGTACCCAGATTGAAGATCTATTTTGGAGAACACCGTAGCTCCTCGCAACTGATCAAACAGAAAATCTATCCTCGATAAAGGGTACTTATTTTTTATGGTCAGCTTGTTCAGTTGACGATAGTCAATGGACAAGCGCGTGGACCCATCCTTCTTCTTCACAAACAATACTGGTGCTCCCCAAGGGGACACACTGGGTCGAATGAATCTTTGGTCTAACAACTCTTGAATTTGAGCCTTTAGTTCCACTAGCTCCTTTGGTGCCATCATATATGGGGCGATGGATACTGGAGCTGTTCCAGGTAAGAGCTCAATTCTGAATTCGACCTCACGGTCTAGGGGCAAGCCAGGAAGCTCTTCTGGAAAAACATCTGGAAACTCCTTAACAGTTCTTACATCCTTAACAGAAAGACTCTTAGTCCCTGAGTTGCTAACATATGCTAGAAAAGCCTCACAACCCTTGCGAACCAGTTTCTCGGCTCTTAACGCCGATATCACATTAGAGAAGTAATCTCTCTGCTCCCCTATTATGGCCACCTCCTCATCCTCCGAAGTCCTCAACACTAACTGCTTAGCAGCACAATCCAATTTCGCACGATGCTTCACTAGCCAATCCATGCCTAAAATAATATCAAATTCCCCGAATGGCAGTTCCATCAAATTTGCAAGAAATATGACCCCTTGAACTTCTAAAGGCACTTCTTTTAACAACTTATCCACCCTAACCGATTGCCCTAGTGGCCTGAACACTGTCATTTCACTAGTAGTGCTCTCAAACTGAATACCCAACTTCTCAGACACAGTGCACGCAACATACGAATGCATAGATCCAATATCAATTAAAGTAACAAATGGTGAATTAGAAATCTAGAACGTACCAGTTATGATATCAGGCCTATCACCATCCTCTCGACGACGAGTAGCATAAACCAAGGCTGGTTGTCTCACCTCGGTATTACCCGTGCCTCTACCTAGTGCTCCACGACCTTGTCCAAACCCATTTCCGCCTCTGGCTTGTCCACGACCTCTCAGTGGCTAACCACCTCTCACTGGCTGAACATGACCCTGTCCTATAGCTTGCATCTCAGTAGGCCTTTGAGGAAAATTCCTAACCTGATGATCTATAGACCCACATCTGAAGCAAGCTCCAATCATTTTCTAGCACTCACCCAAATGAGATCTCCCACAATCAGCACAAGACTACGGTCTTGTAGCAACAACAGTATCTCCAGCTCGGACAGGCTCATCAAACTTGGCTCTCTTAATAGGCCTACCTGTAGAACCCAAGAATCCAAAATCCCTTTTCCCTCTGCCCCTATCCTTTTCATTATTCTGGCACTCCGAGTGCTTCACATCCTCAGTAATCTTTGCTTTCTCCACTAAAGCAGCAAAGTCTCGCTCCCTCTGTGGAGCTATTAGAAATCTCAACTCATCACAAAGGCCGTCCTTAAAACACACACAGCTTTCGTACTCAGTTGCTACTATCTCGCAAGCATAACAACTCAACTGCAGAAACTCTGCCTCATATGCTGCCACAGTCTTATTCCCCTGGGTCAAGTTCAGAAATTCTTTCCTTCGGGCGTCCACATAACTTGCATTCACATATTTCCCTTGAAAGGACGTCTTAAAGAAAACCATGTCAGACGGTCAACTTGTGTACCTTCCCTCACAGTGAGCCACCATTGGTAAGCCTCATCTCGTAGTAACGACACTAACCCTTTCAATTTATGTTCCACAGTACAGTCAAGATCATCCATTATTCGCTCCGTAGTTTCTAACCAATATTCTGCCACGTTCGGGGCTACACCAGAAACACCTCTAAAAATCTCTGCCCCATTAGATCGGAGTCGCTCCGAAATTGACCCCCGGGCCACTGATCCCATACTCGCTCCAGCCACCCTTTCAAGAACTGGCAACATCACCTGAGACAAAGCATCATCCCCAATTGCTCGATCATGAGACTCAGTCTCAGCTACTGGTGAAGCCAGTGTCTCCCTAGCAGGCATATGACCCGACGCTGAAGACCCAACTCCAACACCCCCTCGGCCTCTACCATGGCCTCGTGTACCCCTTCCACGAGTACCCCTTGTGCTCATATCGAAATACGCTTTATTTGAATTTAGAATTTTTATGCTATCAGTTTATAATTCCAGTTATTATTAATAGATATTTTATGATAAACAATATTTGGAGTTTTGTTTCCGTAGTTCGAGATCCCACAACCATTATTAGTTTGCTACGATCTCAGTTTGCACTGACTAGAAATTTCCAGTATAGTACTACTATCTATAACAATTTTTCAGCACAACATTATAGTTTAAAGCAATAGATACTAGCAGAGAACTTATAGATTTGGTGCTGGAGACTCAGCGTGCCACACTTCCAATAACATTATTTCCAAAAACAAGTCAAGTTCAGTTGGAAAAAAAAAGTTTCAAAAACTAAATTTTAGAAAACCCCCATTTTTTGGGAGAAAAAAAGATAATTTTCTACCACCCACACCACAGTCGAGTTTTGTAACTTGACTCTGATACCACCAAATGTAATACCCCAAACCTGGCCTAGACGTTATGGCCGAATTGGCATGTTACATCATAGCATTTTTAAACAAATTGCTCTTTTCGGTAAGAATTCGTTACTGAATCTAAATCCTTTAATCAATATTCGAAAAAAAGTTCTCGATATACATTCACCAATTTGTTTTCTTTCGGTATAATACTTCAGTTTAAACCGCGAAAGCATTTTGAAAACTTTGTTGTTGAAAGCTCGTGTTCTTTAGAAAAATCATACTATTTTGAAACCTCGTGTTTTCCTAGACTAGCAATTTAGTTTAAGAAATCAAAATCCAAATTAAAACTTAAAACCCACCAACAACCTTATTACATAACATTTAACCCAAAACGAAATCTAATTGCAAATAAAAGAAACCGAAGCAATAGTGTGGCCATCTCTGAGTCCTTCGCAGCTCCAAACCGTCTAAGGAAGTGGGCTACCTACACAATTAAAAGAAAGGGTGAGTTTACGAAAACTCAGTGTGTAATCCCTTCTTAGACAATAAGAAACAGTGCATGCAACAGTAGTCTGGGCCTAAGCCCTGTTTAGTAACAGTGCTGTCTGGGCCTTAGCCCTAAATAGAAACAGTATGGGCCTAAGCCCAATACAAAATCAGTACAGTGCAAATATACAGCCTATCCCAATATAATCAACACACCATGTGGGGATAAAATCGACCCACCCAGCCAGCACACCAATATCGCAGCAAAGCTGCCAGTAACAGTATATGTGGCAAAGCCACTAGTATCAGTAATTGTGGCAAAGCCACCAGTAACAGTAATTGTGGCAGAGCCACCAGTACAGTACTTCCTCCAAATCAGAATCCCAATCCCCATGCAGTATATCATGGCATAAATACTACGTGTATGCAAAGTGTCATACTCAGTACAGTCATATAAATATCATACACTCATCAGTCAACCTACCTCTAAGGGTAATATTCATCAACCAATTTCTATACTCATGTCATATCAACTTGTACTTCCTTATATCACATAGTTCCATGTAACACTTACCAAACTTTGTCAAATTAGTGAACGCCTTACAAAATTGAGTACTTCGTTTTCTTGATGCCATAGTTCAACTATGGTCTTACACATCTTCACATAATGATGCCATAGCCCAGCTATGGTCTTACACATATTCATATATGGATGCCATAGCCCAGCTATGGTCTTACACGTAATCACATATCACATATCGATGCCATAGCCTAGCTATGATTTTACATGTAATCACATATCACCTATCGATGCCATAGCCTAGCTATGGTCTTACACGGATCACATATCACATATCGATGCCATAGCCCAACTATAGTCTTACATGAATCACATATCTCATTGATGCCATATCCCAGATATGGTCTTATAAAGTAGCACATAATCATATCTCTAGGAAATGCCGTAGCCCAGCTATGGTCTTATACGGAAATCACATATCACATGTTGCCATGGTCCAACCATGGTCTTTTCCGTTTTAGCCACTAAACGAAAGTACTCAACCCTGCGTTCCACTCAATTTGAACATTTAGTTCAATTTTCATACTTTTTCAATATTTACAATTTAATAATGAACATATGAAATAAAACATTATATTATTACTAATTCAACGTTTATTGTTTATAATCGGGCATGTAATCAATTTATACACAAGTCATTCATATATTTTTTTCCTCCTCCTCTCCAACCACATCCTTAGTATAAATAACATACTTGTAAGTAACCTTATCCATAATTTTCACTAATTACTTATGTGAATATTCAAGCTATCCACCTATGTCATAGTCACTAAATTATTTATATCTGGATCTACGGAACTCTAAATTAAGATCCGCTAATTTTTCATGAAACTAGACTCACATATCTTCTTACCATAAAATTTTCAGAATTTTTGGTTTAGCCAATAAGTACAATTTCTTCTTTAAAGTCACCCCTATTTCACTATTTGACAGTTCTGACCCTTCTTCACTAAAAATTAATTATCGCTTCATATAGAATTCGAATGATGTTCACGTTTGTTTCTCTTGAAAATAAACTCATTTATAATTCTAGAAATATAAATTTAAGCCCCTAATTATTTTTCTTCAAATTTTTATGATTTATCAAAGTGAGAACAGGGGAACCCGAATTCATTCTGACATTATCTCACAAAATTCATTATATCTCATGATTTAAAAATCCATTTCTTAGAAACTAGACTCAATAAGCTTTTAATTTAATATTTTTTCATTTTCTAATTCGATCTCTACAATTTATAGTGATTTTGTCAAATCTAGTCTACTGCTGCTGTCCAAAATTATTTTAGTGCAAGCTGTTTATTACCATTTTTCCTCTAAGCTTTTAATAAATAACAATTTCGTCCCTACTCAATTAGCCTCTCAATTGAGCTGATTTTTCTCAATTAACACTTTATTCTATCACTTTAAACTACTCGACAACCTTTGGGATCATAATTTCAGCACTAGATTTTAATTCCAAATATTTTCACAATTAGGTCCTAAAATCAATTTCCATAAATTTTACTTGATAAAATTATCATATATCAAAATTAAAGCTTCAATTCTATGTTTATTCATCATATGCTTCCAGCACTCATCCATAACAACTTTAAAAATTAGCCATGAAACCAAAAACTAATGAAATAGTAAGTTGGACCCAATTGTAAAAGTCCAAAAACATAGAAATTTCAAGGAGAAAGCAAGAATTAAACTTACATGAAGCTAAAGTATGAAAACCAGCTTGAACCCTCTTCCATGACTGTTTTTCAACTGATGAAAATGAAGAGAATTGAAGAGAATTCTAGATATTCCCATTTGGTCTCATTTTTATTTAGTTAATTTTGGAAATTTTTCAAATTTGCCCTTAATTCACCCATTTCTTGATTTTTCTCAACTATTGCCGCCCAACATATCTCCTATGGGCTTATTTGCACTTTAAGTCCTTCCTCATTTGACAATTGAGCTATTTAATCCTTTTAACAACTTTTACACCTTTTTCAATTTAGTCCTTTTTATTTAATTAACGACCCAAACATTAAAATTTTCTGATGAAATTTTAATACTACCTTATTGATACTCCGTAAATATTTATAAAAATATTTACGGCTCAATTTGTAAAATCGAGATCTCGATACTTGTTTTCCTCAATTTCTTGACTTAATAAATCTTTATAAAACAAAAATTACTAATTTAAAAATCTCTCAAAAATCACATTTGACTCACAATTATTAAATAAATAAATTTACGAGCTTATTTGTCGAATTTAGTGGTCTCGAACCACTATTCCTGACATCATTGAATGTCGGCTATTAGAATTCTCCCCCCTTAAGAATTTTCATCCTCGAAAATTCCACCGGTAGAGAGGTTCAAATATTTCTTTATTTTACTGTATCAAAACACAATTTAACCCATTCAATAGTATTTCAGTATAGATCACAAATTTCTTACTCGATTCAGACTAAAGCAGAATTGATGCTTTGGTCGACAGAACTCTCATTTGGTTAAAACTTTACGAACATTTATCAGATCATTCAAGTCTTCTCTTAAACATAATTAATTAGAAGCCAAAGAACAATAGAGCAATACTGTTCATGAACCAACCAAACTTTCAATAATTCCGTCTAATATCATAATTAACCACTCTATTTATATAATAAGAATCACATTTAAAAATGAACATTTATATATATACCTCTGTAAATAGAAAACATATAAGATATCCAAAAGGAATTATAATAAGATATACAATTATAACAACTACATTCAGATATCTTCTCCCTTTCATCATTATTTCACTGATTATTAAAATCATCAATAACTTCATATTATTAGGTTTACTAAAGAAACTAATTTAGAAGTAATTCCCAATTAATCCATTCTGCAGATACTGCATCATCTCAAGATTTTCATGCCATGTCAAGAGTTTGATGTCCGTTGAATCATTGAAATTCCGATGAAGGCTCAAATAGTACACTCGAAGTGTACGATTTATTAATCCGTTAATTCTTATTGAAGTTACCCCCTAGCGTACTTAACCAAGGAACACACTCTCAAGTCACAGGCTGTGTGGACATTCAAAATGGGATCACATGGCCGTGTCCCAGCCCGTGTCTGACCTCGTGTAACTCTCTGACTTGGGTCACATAGCCAACCACACACCCGGTGACCTGAACATGTGCCATTTGAAATGGCCTCACACGCCCGTGTGCCAGGTTGTGTGCTAGGCCGTCCCAAACCTGTAGGGTATATTGATTATGCCACATAGCCAAGACACATGCCTGTGTGTTGGGCCATGTGGAGCATACTGACTTGATTTCTAACTAAACACCAGGGGAGACACAGCCGTGTCACCTAACCGTGTGTCACACACGACTAAGACACCCGCTCGTGTCTCTGCCCTTGTGGACAAAAATAGGCTATTTTCCAAGCCATGTTTCTCTATTCATTCACATACGTCAACCAATTTTTGCATATAATCATAGTTCCAAATGGCATTTAAACACATCTAAACCAAGATCAATTCATGCTAAATTCATATCATCAACCATTTGACAAACAAGTACCACAATATGCTATTCAATTCATATTACATTCACATTCACAAATCACTTAACTAAATACTTAACATATGTATTTTCTTACCTAAAATTTCATGCATACCAAATCTCCAAATATCAACTATTTGATACTCAATTTACCAATTCACGAACAACCATTCACCATAAGCATTTACCTAGCATTTACCATATGCATAACAAAGGCTGTTTACACACACAAATATATACAACCAAATCAACCAAAATAAGCCAAATTACTTGGCTATATACATAACCAACCACTTAGCACTTACAAGCCAACCCAAATTGCTAAATTCATTACCAAACTATATACCAAAATTACCAAAATTCCTATACATGCCATATAACCAAAACGTAAACTCAAAAGTACCAAAATAGAAGCTCGATAGTGTGATGTAATCTCCGACGACTCCCAATCCGAGCTAGCTTCAAAATTCACTATAAAACACGGAAAAATAAATAAAGTAAGCTATAAAGCTTACTAAGCTCATATAGTTAATAAGTCATAGTTTCAATGCTCGTATAGTTTATGTACATACCTGTACTGATACGTATATATTTCTCACCATTTCATATCTTCAATATACCTGTTGAACCATTTGGAATACTATCAGATACTTGGGAATCTCACATTCTAACTGCCAATACATAGCCGAAGCTATCTCAATCTCATATCATATATAATGCTCACTCTCTAGCTATCAACGGGTCTGTCACACAAGCTGACGGTCATGACCTAGCTACACGGTGCCGCTTACATAAGCTAATGAGAATCTACAACACATGCTGGATAACTCAGCCACGGGTAGGACGTACAAACTAGCACCCAAATCACATAACCCCTAATGACATGTCATTCGTATCCTAATCTATTCCTAAGGTTCAACCAAGATTTCTCAATATTGAATCTTCGTCAATTATCTTCGCAAGGTCGTATTCACCAATGTTTCAATAACAAAGCATTTAAAACACAGTTATACAAATGTTTATTAACATACAAACTTACCTCGAATGCAAAAACGACGAAATGAGTCGATTAGTCCAACACTTTGTTTTTCCCCCGATCTAAATCTGAATTTTTCTTTTCTTGATCTATATGTAATCAAAATTAACTTATTTAATAATCATTCTATTCAATTTAGCCCACAATGCATATTATGGTAACTTTACACTTTTGCTCCTAGTATTTCAACATTTTTACAATTTAGTCTTTATCTCGTAAAAACACAAATTCATGCAATTAGGTCCCCTACCCATGCTAGTTGATTTTTATTAGCCCCATAGCAGCCCATATTTTTCATTTATTTCACACTGTAAACACAAAATTTACACATTTCACAATTAAATCCCTAATTGGAAATTTTATCAAAAATCACTTTACAGATGTTGTTTATCTAAGAACAAGCATACATTTTCTATCATCAAATATCAAAATATACCTATATTCACCAATAGAAAAACCCTAAATCTTTAATAGTTTTGCAAATTAGTCCCTAGCTAGCTAGATTAAGCTTCAACGATCTCAAAAACATAGAAATCATTAAAAACGGGACAAAAATCATACCTAATTGTAGGGAATGAAGATAGCCGAATATTGAAGCTTAAAAATGGCTTCTTTTACACCATAATTCTGTTGGAGAGGATGACAAGAGAATATAAAATTATTTTGTAATTCAGTTGTAGAGGATGACAAGAGAATATAAAATTGTTTTGTAATTCAATTGGAGAGGATGACAAGAGAATATAAAATTGTTTTGTTTTATTTATTTAACCTTTAATTACCAAATACCAAAATTATCCTTTAAAATTATTACTAATTTCAAAATTACCAAGCCGTTATCATCCGCTATCATATTAATGGGCTAATTACCACATAAGGACCTCTAATTTAAGATTTCATAGCTATTAGACACCTTTAGCTAATAGAACTCCATATTTACATTTTATGCGATTTAGTCCTTTTTATCAAATTAAGCAGTCAAACGATAAAATTTCTTAACAAAATTTTCATACAATCATTTTATCATGCTGTAGACATTAAAATAATAATAAAATAAATTTTTTGACCTTAGATTTGTGGTCCCGAAACCACTATTTCGATTTGACTAAAATCGGGCTGTTACGTTGAACATTAAGAAAGAAAATAAAATCAAACTAAATTGAGCTTTGAAGTACTATAAAATTTGAATCAAGTTCGAATAAATGAACTAAATTATAAAACTTTTAAAACTTTGGACAAATATTGATACAAAGTAAATAAGTATCTATATTTTGTAATAAGTATTGATACCATTTTGGCATTCTGCCTAATCAAGGTATACAAATTAGAAAAATATCGATACTAAGTTTAAATTCTATCAATTTTGAAACTTTCATATGGTTTGGTATTGATACTTTCACCAAAATGGCAAAACATATCAAGTTAAAAAGATTACTTGATACCAATCTCAAAACCTAGCTTAAGGATGCTTATATATAGACATGTCACATATATAAACACATTCAATACAACCTACATGTAATTCCCCAAACCCAGCCTAGATGTTATGGTCAAATCAGCAATGTCACATGAGATTGTTTTTGAAAACGGGTTTGACGAGTAAAAATTGTTCCAGTCAGTTAATCTTGGTTTTGCCACGGAGTAAAACACATGGTCTTTATTGTGATTAAGACGTCTCTGTTTTACGCGGAAGCTTTAAAAACATTCTATTTTAGGAAAACCATTTTTATTTACGAAAACCTTAGTCTTTAGGAAAACCATGTTTTGGGGAGTTGCAGTTTAAATATTCATAAAACCGTATAAAGTTCCGAGTTAAAACCAAACAGTCCAAGTCCAAAATTACATCAAAAACCCCAAATAAATAATAAAACTGGAAGTAAAATGAAAGTAATTCTAAAGTTTTATGTATGGCCACCATCGAGTCCTCCGCTACACCGATCCATCAAGACTAGGGATTACCTGTACAGATTAAACAGAAAACGGCGAGTTTTCGAAAACTCAGTGTGTAATCCCAACAGAAAACATATAAAATAATCATCAGAAGTCAGAAATAAACAGTATGGGATCGGAGCCCATTACAAAAGTAGTTCAGGCCTTAGCCCATTCAGATGCATAATTAGATATAAATTAGGGCTTTAGCCCAATCAGATACAGATATAGAATGGAATATCAGAATCCTACCCACCAGTCTCTACACACCATCTCCATTCAACCCTACAAACCATGTGGGGATAAAATCAACACACCTATCCCTACACACCATGTTGTACCAAAACACGGCACATGAACAGATATTTGCAGTTGTGCTGCCAGATGATAGGCTTAAGAGCCTTTCAGACACTTCCTCCAATAAATCATCAACCCACCCCGAAGCAATGCAATATACAATGAATGACATGCTAATATGCAATAATCATTCACACAATCAGTTCAGTATTATCACAATAAGTTCAGTATTATCAAACTCAGTATATATACCACACAATAGATCACTCATTTAGGGGTCCAGATAATGCTTACCGACCCTATGGTAGGTCACAGTCGACTTGGGTGACCTGTGCAACCTTACAGAACTGTTTCAGAAAAATGGGCTCACATGCCCAAGTGGCCTACCCGTGTAGGCCCACACATCCATGTGGTTCACACGGGTTAAATTGGCCTTGGCCGTATGGATCACATGGCATGGCCCAAAAATCCCACATGCCTATGTGGTTCACTCGTGTGAGCCTACATGCCCTTGTGGCCCACACGGCCCACCTAATCAAACCTGTGTCTCGCACACGGCCTCTCCGCCCATCAAACGGTCGTGTCATGCACCTGTGTCATGTGTGCATGGCCAAGTTCATCGACCACACAGCCGTGTATTGCCACACGGCCTCCCATACGGGCGACCACATGCCTGTGTGGCATTGACAGTTTTATTTTTCAGCTTTTGTCAATTCTCATTTTCTGTGTTTTCGACTACACACCTGGTTCGATTCTACTGTAAAAGCTACCACAAGACCACCAATACCTAAAAACATATTAGTCCAACTTTTTAGAACCCAAAAACGACTCTTACAACCAATCCTAAAACCATAGAATCAACTTACCACCACCAAAATGAGCACAACTCTAATTCAAACTGACAAAACGCTACTACCAGCCTCACGAGTGACTCTTAAACAGCAACCAAAACCCTATTAAAACACTTAGTCAGAGTAACATACGAGTTTAGTGAGAAAAAAACTTACCACACGCGCCCTAACATAGAATAACAAGACAATTGAAAGCATTGAAGAATGAATAGTTGAACAAAGAGGGAAACAAAGGGATTTTGGCAGCACAAGGTGTAACAGAAGGGGAATTCAACAACAAAAAGAGAGGAAAGAGAGAAGGGGAGTAGCTAAATTTTCTCAAAAAGAAAACAGTATTGATTGAAACTGATAACCCCCAATCTTTTCTCCTTAATTATCTCCACCAACTTCCCACTACTCAGATTTTTGGTCAAACACAGACTCTAGCTAGAATTTTGTAGCAAAAGAAAAGAATAGTACCCTTGCCACAGCGGAGCTTCAAACCCAAGACCTCTCGCATATAGACACTCCACTTAACCTTCAGACCAGCTGGCCTATTCTGTTAGAATTTTACACAAATCAAATATAAGCCTATTGAACAAGAGTAAGGCTTTATTCAGAAAAAGCCAAAATTTGCCAAAGTTAAGGCTTAAACTTGGGACCTCTCACACACACCCAGAACGCTTAACTATTGAAGCAGATACAGATTTGTGTGTCATATTTAAAAACTTCGGGCGTTATAACCCTACCCCCTAAAAGAAAATTTTGACCTCGAAATTTTCCTAATCAGAAAAGGTGAGGATACTGCTGACACATCGAATCCTTTGGCTCCCAAGTAGCCTCCTCAGTGCTATGATTCCGCCATGGCACCTTCACTAGGGGATAGATTTCCTACGTGAAACTTTAACGTCGTGATCTAGAATTTGAATCGGCTCCTCCTCAAATGTTAGATCTGGCCTAACCTCAATATCCTCTACAGGAACAATGTGCGTAGGATCAGAACAGTAATGTTTCAACATCGAGACATGGAAAACATCATAAATGTTATCCAACTCCGGAGGTAGTTCAAACTAATATATGCCTGACCCAACTGGCTTCAGAATCCAATACGGTCCAATAAACTAAGGGCCTAGCTTACCCTTGCGGCCGAATCTCAATATCTTCTTCCATTGCGAGACCTTGAGAAAAATGAAGTCTCCCACAAAATACTCTATCTCTCGTCATTTTAGATCTGCATAAGACTTTTGCCTATCAGAAGCTGTTTTTAGATTATCTCGAATCAAACGGACCTTGTCCTCAATCTGAGCAACCAACTCTGAACCCATAATACGTTACTCACCCAATTCAATCCAGTACAAGGGAGTGCGACACTTAAGACCGTATAAGGCCTCGTAAGGTGCCCTCTGTATACTAGACTGGTAGCTGTTATTGTAAGCGAGCTCTGCTAAAGGCAAGTACTCCTCCTAACTACCTCGAAAGTCAATCACACGGCTTCTTAACATGTCCTCCAGTTTTTGAATCACCCTCTTCGACTAACCATCTATCTGAGGACAGAAAGTAGTACTGAAGTCAAACCTCAAACCTAGAGCCTTATGAAGCTTCTTTCAGAACTGAGACGTGAAACGAGGATCCCTATCAGAGATGATCGAGACAGGTACCCCATGCAACCTCACTATTTTAGAAATATAGAGCTTGGCCAATTTTTGCAGAGAAAAGTCTGTCCTGATTGGGATGAAGTGCGCGAACTTGGTCAATCGACCCATGATAACCCAGACGAAATCCTTTTTAGTGGGTGCTAGAGGCAACCCTCTAACGAAGTCCATAGTTACTTGGTCATATTTCTACATCGGTATCATTACTGACTATAGCAAACTCGAAGGTAACTGATGCTCAACCTTAACCTGCTGACAAGTCAAATAGCGAGCAACAAAGTTAGTAACTTCACGCTTCAACCCTGGCCACCAGTACAACTCTCGTAGATCTCGGTACATTTTATTCCCTCCAAGATGCATAGCATAAGGGCTACTATGCACCTTCCTCAGAATCGACAGTCTCAAATCCTCATCATTTGGTACACAAATCCAACTGTGAAAACACAATACCTTATCCTTATTAATCTTAAACTCCGTAGTTACACCACTCTCAACCTGACGGAAATGCAACTCAAGAGACCATCTGTTTACCTCTAATCTGATCAATCCATATCAGTTTCACCTGAAGTTCTGCCAACAGACTCCCATCATCGAAAAGGCTAAGTCGAGCTAACATCGCTCTCAGATCAGTCATAGCCCTACGACTTAACACATCGGTCACCATATTGGCCTTACAAGAATGATACTCGATAGTGCAGTTGTAATCCTTAAGCAGTTTAACCCATCTATGCTGCCTAAGGTTTAACTCCTTCTGAGTGAGGAGATATTTGAGACTTTTGTGATCAGTGTAGATAGTACACTTCTCACCGCACAGGTAGTGCCTCTAGATTTTTAGAGTAAAGACTATCGCCGCCAACTCCAACTCGTGCATTGAATAATTAACCTCATGAGTCTTGAGCTAACGAGACGCATAATCGACCAGTTTTCGTCTTGCATCAATACGCAATCTAAACCCACATGTGACGCATCACCATATACCACGAAGTCCTTACCGAGCAAAGGCAATATCAAAATAGGAGCCTAAGTTAAAATGGTTTTGAGCTTACAAAGCTCTCTTGCTGAGCATCAGTCCAAGCGAAAGGAACTCCCTTACGTAGAAGCATAGTCAACAGAGCTGCGATCAAGGAGAACCCTTCTATGAAACATCGATAATATCCTGCCAGCCCTAGAAAGCTACGAACCTCATACACATTCTTCAATTGTTTCCAATCTAACACCACCTCAACCTTATGAAGATCAGCTCGTATCCCCTCAGCAGAAACTACATGCCCCAGAAATGTTACTTCCCAAAGTTAGAACTCACACTTGCTGAACTTCGCATACAACTGTTTCTCATGAAGAATTTGTAAAACTATTCTGAGATGCTCATCGTGCCCATCCCCTATCTTAGAATATACCAAGATGTCGTCAATGAACACCACTACAAACTGATCTAGGTAGGGCTGAAATTCAATTCATCAAATCCATAAATGCCGCTGGTGCATTAATTAAACCAAAAGGCATAACTAGGAACTTGTAATGTCCATATGAGTCCTAAATGTCATCTTATGTATATTGTTCTCCTTAACTCTCAACTGATGATAGCCTGAACGCAGATCGATCATAGAAAACACAGAAACCCCTCTGAATTGATCGAATAAGTCTTTTATCCTCAAAAGTGGGTACTTATTGTTGATCGTTAGCTTGTTTAGCTGACGGTAGTCAATACACATCCTCATTGTCCCATCTTTTTTTTTCACGAAGAGAATAGGTGTTCCCTACGGAGACACACTGGGACGAATAAACCTGTAACATCTCGAATTAAGGCCTAGTCGAAATAATGATTTTGAGACCACAAATCTGAATTAGTAATAATTATTTTATGATTATTATAAGGCCTATGACATTTTTATATGCTTGTGTAAAAATTTCATGAAGAGATTTTATGTCTAAGGTGCTCGATTGGACTTTAAGGACTAAATTGAATAAATTGTAAAACTTGAGTTCTTGAAGTTTCAAGCATGAAATTGAATTAAATTATTAATTAAAGGTCCTTAAAGAGTAATTTGACCAAGTTTTAAGAATTTGGACAAAAATGGACATGGCTAGGTGAAATTTCAAAGAAAGGCATTAAGGATATTTTAGTCATTTAGTAATTAAATGAATTAAAAAGGGAAAACAAAACAAAAATTTGGTCATCCTTCTTCCACATGGCCGAATATGCTTGGAGGCCATGGCTAGGGTTTTTGTCATTTCCAAGCTTAGTAGTAAGTGCTCTCAAGCCCCGTTTTTAATGTTCTTTACATTTTTGAATTCTGGATAACTTCATTTAGCTATTTCCACCATTATTTTAAGCTATGTTCGTGTTTAAAAATTTACCCATGGATGAAAATGCATGTTTTTTTTATGTTTAATGGTAGAATATGAATGCTCGGTGTGTAATAAATGACTTTTACTAAGTGATTTTCGGTGAAATTGTCAAAAAGGACCATTTTGTAAAAGTTACAAAATTTGTCATAAAAGTGTGATTGAGTGGAAATTAGGGCTTCTATAGCTACGGAAATGGTTTGGTTAGACTTAAAGTACAAAGAAATTGAATGAAAATCATTTTACGAGCATTGGGGAAAATGTGCAAATATGTGAAAGTTTAGAGGTCAAAATGCAAAATTGTAAAAATATGATTTTTGGACCCATATGAATAATGTGACTAATTAGTAAGCTAAATGTGATATTATAGATCATGGAAAATGAGATTCAGGCATAGATTGGAAATGAATGAGATTATGGACTAAATTAAAATAAATAGCCGTGCTCGCATTCGAAGTAAGTTCGTATGTTAATAATAATGCAATAATATCATTGTTTATGCTTGAAATTAAATTGATGTGTTAACACTATGTGATGAATATGTATATAGTTGACATGATGATTGTATTATGTGACAAATGTCTAAATGTTAATATGAGCAATGCCATGTTTATTTCATGAATATGAGAATGGTGATTTGTAAGCATGAATGATATTATGGTCATTGTTCACGACATGATAAGCAAGTACAATAAGGACACTATGTGCAAGTGTCAAAAATTCCATTTGAACCTTAGGAATAGTTTAGGATACAAGTGACATGTCATTAGGAATTAAGAAATCTGAGCTCATTGAGAGGTCCGAGTTTGTGATATATGTGAGAATCCGAACTTGTTGAGTGGTCTAATTTTGTGATATATGAGACATCTGAGCTCATTGATTGGTCCAACTTCATTATGGATGCGAGCATCCGAGCTCATTCAGTGGTTCGAGTTCATAATGGATTGGATACATGTAACATCTGAGCTCGTTGAGAGGTCTGAGTTCATTATGGATGTGTTACATGTTATAAGGTAGCTTTGCCTACATGTGTTTATGTGCCACTTATGTGCAAGTTTCCATGTATCCAATAGTATTCCAAGTGTTCAATGGGTATTATAATGAATGATGCGATGAAAGTCCCGATATGGGCATGGTACTGAAGGTAAAGTTATTCGATATGCTACAGATACGTATAGGTATGTATGTTATACTCATGAGTAATGCTTTGTTACAGGATAATATATGACAAAAAGGTCTATTCATGTATATGTATATGAATATTTGATTAATGAGCAAGAATGCTTGAATGATGACTAATCTTGGTGATTATGTTATTATGCCATATGATAGTTATCATGATATTGCACTAAAATAGTTTTGGACATCAGCAGTTGTGTGATTTCGAAAATCCACAAAAAATTTTGGAAATTGAATTAGAGATTGAATAAGATATAAGATGAAAGCTTATTGAATCTAGTTTCATATAGAAGAAACAGTGTAACCAAAAGAGTTTCATATTATGAGATATTTGAACTTTTGTGAGACAGAGTCAGAGTGCTTTCGGGCTCCTCTATCTCAACTTTGGAAAATGACTAAAAAATGTAAAAAATGATTATGGGTTAGAATTTATATGACTAAATCCTAATGAGTATATTTTCAAGAGAAATATACGAGAACATTAATTGAATTCTTTAATAAGGGATAATCTATTTTTAGTAAAGAAGGGTCGAAGCTATCAAATAGTAGAATAATGGTGACTTTAAAGAATAAACTGTACTTATTGGCAAATCAAAAAATTATAAAAATTTTATGATAAGAAGATATGTGAGTCTAGTTTTAAGAAAAGTTAGCAGATCTTGATTTGGAGTTCCTTAGCTCCAAATATAAATAATTTAGTGATTATGACTCGAGAAAATAACATGACTAGATTATAAGTAAAAGTATTATTATGGTTATATTACCATAGAATCATGTTGATAATTTTCTTATTATTTTCATATGGACTTACTAAGCTTTAAGCTTCCTCCCTCCTCTCCATTTCTTTAGTGTTGGCAGGTCGGCTCGGGGTTGGAGATCATGGAGGCAACATCGCACTATCAAGCTATTACCGTTGGGGTATTGATAAACCTTAAGTGTATTTGTGTGAGTGGCATGTATAGAGACTTAGTTATTATGATGTGTATTCTTTTGATTTGAGCAATATGTTGGCTTAAAATTTAGTCATTGTGTTTAGCCATGAGACATGGCTTATATGGGTTATGGCTTGTAAGCCTATTTATCCAAGCTATTTATTGATGCCTTGTGATGTGCTCATGAGGTTATATTTTTTCGATATGAAGGTTAGTATTACGGTATGTATGCTTGATGAATGTTTTATGACCAAACGAAGTGGTCATAAATAGAGAATAAAAGTGTGATATGGCAATAAGTCAATAATGCTTGAACATGAAATTGGTGTGGAATGACTTAGGCAAGCATGATATAAATGTATAAGTAATAATCAAAATGACTTGTTCAATTGATTGTGAATTGGTGTGTTTAGACTTTGTATAAAATGAGTAAGCAAAACACATGTATGATGATATATGAATATTACAATTGAGTCTTAATGGAGGATGTTTAATCATTTACTTGATGCTACATTGTATGTGTTTATAATGTATTTAAGTATGTCACGTAATAATGGTAACAAAAAGGCTTGGAAAATAGCCTAAGTGCTAGCCCGGACCGTGTAGAAGACACGGCCTAGCACATGGGCATGTGGCCTGGCCGAGTGGTTCAATTTGTTTTGCTGACGTTATAAATAGAGAGTTACACGGCCTGAGGACACGGGTGTGTTGAAGACACATGGGCGTGTGACCCTGTTTTCATGAAAATTTTTAGAAGTTTCCCAAAACTTTTTAAAGTTCTCAGTTTAGTCCCGAACCACCTTGATGTATGTTTTAGGCCTCGAAGGCCCGTATAAGGGACGATATACATGTATTTGAAAAGTTTTAATTTTGACTAAATTTTGTGGCCCAGTTTTCGTATATTTGTGAATGTTTAAGTCTGATAATGCCTCGAACCCTGTCCCGGCGTTGGATACGGGTAAGGGGTGTTACAGAACCCTAGGTCTAACAGTTCTTGAATCTGAGCCTTAAGCTTTGTAAGCTCCTTCGGTGCCATTCGGTAAGAGGCGATAGACACTGGAGCTGTACCAGGAATCAACTCAATCCCAAACTCTACCTCACGGCTTAGAGGCAACCCCGGTAGCTCCCCAAGAATCACATCTGGAAAGTCCCTCACGGTTCTGATGTCCTTAACTAAGAGTCCCCAAATTCAGAAACACTGACGTAGACCAAGAATGTCTCACACCCTTTGCTTACTAACTTCTCTGCCACTAACGTAAAAATCACATTAGTCATATAGTCACTTCGTTCCCCAATCACGAGTACCTCACGATCTTCCTCGGTTCTTAAGACAACCCTTTTTTTCATACAATCCAGACTCACCTTGTGTTTAACCAGCCAATCCATTCCCAAAATCAGATCTAACTCCCCAAACGAAAGCTGCATTAGATCAACCAGAAACACTATCCCTTGGACATTAGATCAACCGGAAACACTATCCCTTGGACCTCTAGCGGAACGCCTCTATACAACTTACTAACCTGGAGATTGCCTCAAAGAACTTAACACAGTTACCTCACTAACAGTACTCTCAAGTGGAATCCCCAAATGTTCAGACACAGTACTAGCTACATATGAGTGTGTAGAGCCTCTGTCTATCAGTGCAAGATAAGGAATATTAAATATTAAAAACGTACCCGTAATGATGCTCGGTGCATCTCTATCCTCACGACAACGAGCAGCATAGACCAAGGCAAGTTTCCTTGCCTCAAATGGTCTAGCACCTCTGCCCGGTGCTCTCTGTCCTTGGTCCATTCCGTTACCACCCCTAGTTAGACCCCAGCCCCTAGGAGGCTACTAAACTACCTTCGACGACTGTGCAGTCCCAGTAACCGGAGCTTGCATCTGATTAGTTCTTAATGGACAATCTCTAACACGATGCTCAGTGGACCCACATCTCAGACATGCCTTAGTGGTCCTCCAACACTCGCCCATATGACGTCTAACACAATGTCCACAAAGCGCCACCCCAGTAGGTGCCATAGGGGGCTCAACTCTCATTGGCCCATTAGACTTGTCCTTTTTCTTAGGCCTCATCCAAGAACTCAAGGGCTCCAAGTCCTTCTTACTCTTCCCCCTATCTAGGTTTTGGTGCTTAGTGCGCTTTACCTCTTCGGTAATCTTCACCTTCTCTACTAGAGCAAAAAAATTACGCTCCCTCTGTGGAGCTATCAGGACTTGCAAACTGTCCCTAAGAGCATCCTCAAATCAGAAACATTGCTCATACTCAGTCGCCACCATGCCTTACACATAACGGCTCAACCTCAGGAACTCGGCCTCATACTCGGCCATTGAACGGTCTCCCTCGGTGAGATTAAGGAACTCACACCTCTTGGCGTCAATGTAGCTGGCCCCCACATAGTTATTCTGGAATGCAGTCTTAAAATAGTCCCAAGTCAATCGATCGGGCTGAGTGCCCTCCTTAACGATCAGCCACCACTAATATGCCTCATCGCGAAGCAGAGAAACAACCCCCTTAAGCTTTTACTCAGCAGTAATGTAACGCCCCCACGCCTGAGACCGTCGCCGGAGTCGAGTATGAGGTGTTACTAAGCTTAGTTTAACATTTTTAGAACTTTGGATTATTTGTTTCTACATTCACAGCTTTTAAGCTACTTGCGTCACAGTCACAAGAAAAATCATATCTCCAGTTACGAAACTCGAAATCAAGATCCGTAAATTTTACCTAAATCTAGACTCATATACCTATCTACTAATTTTTTTATAAAATTTTCGGTAGGGCCAATTAGTACAGTTTATTAGTTAAAGTTACCCCTGTTTCAGGACTTGACTGGTCTGACCTCTATTTAATACGAACCACATTTCTCTCTGTAAAAAATTAATATGACTATGAAGTTTGTTTCTCCTAAAACTAGACTCAAGAAGGATTCTGAGGATATAAAATAAACCACCTAATTAAATATTTGCAATTTATGGTGAATTTCTAAAGTAGGAATAGGGGATTCAGAAACTGCTATGACCCTGTTTCACTAAAATTCAAATATCTTCTAACATATAATTCCTTTACCTGTTTCATTTCTTTTATGTGAAACTAGACATAATAAGCTTCAATTTGATATGTAGTCCATCACCAAATAATATTGCTATGATTTTTAGTAAATTTTCAGACTCGCGTCAGTGTTGCTGCAGTATTCTGTTTATGGCAAATTTCATCCCTCTTATGAGTTTTTATGCACTAAGTATCTTAATAATTTTCCTTAACATCAAACATAATCTAAACTTACCATTTTCATAATTTATCATTATCAAATATTTTCTCAACCATTCTGTCACTATATCATAAGATCATTTACACAAAATAAGTATATTGCTATACATGCCATACTTAAATTTACAAGCCATTTACCAAAAATCTTCCGGATAGTGTGACTGAGCCTTCGACCTATCCCCACTCTTGAACTGACTTGTCCAAAACTACAATGAGTAAGAAGGAGGGAGTAAGCATAAATGCTTAGTAAGTTCATATGTAAATAATAAATAACATAACAAACAATCAAACTAATCAACATTAGCATATATCATCAACACACTTATCACATTTTTTAATCATTTTTCATCATCTTATTACCTTATCGTGGTTGTAATCAACACTCAACCCGAGGGTTAAATACATACCTGTCCAAACTGTCCATTTCTCATCACTTACCAATACGTCTCTTTTCATCTCGAGTATTCCTCCATTTGAGTAAAACTTTACCCGTTGAACACATCGGAATATAATTCGGATACATGGATAATTTGCATATAAGTGCCACATATTCAATCAAGCCATCATGTAACCCGCCCATAAGCGAACTCGGACTCAACTCAACGAGCTCGGGCGTTCGCATCCATAAGCGAACTCGGACTCAACTCAACGAGTTCGGATGCCTAGTTACATCTCACGAACTCGGACTCAACTCAACGAGTTCGGACATTCGCATCCTTAAGTGAACTCGGACTCAACTCAACGAGTTCGGATGCTCAACCATCCTAGTGACATGTCACTTGTATCCTAATCTATTCCTAAGGTTCAAACGGGATTTTCCTCGAACACTTATCCTTGCCATCTTCCGTAGAATGTCGAAATCAATACTCGGTAACAATTATATTTAACAAGTAGCTCACATAATTTACATATTATTTGAAATTAACCACAAAGCATACATTTCATAATGAAATTCAGCATAACACATAATTAATATCAATAACTTAAAAATAACAATTATGCTACATTATTTACACATGAACTTACCTTGGTACCAAAATACAAAGATTTTGCAATTTAGTCCACAATCTTTTCTTTTCCTCGATTGAGGTCGATTCCACGTCTTTCTTGATCTAAAATAACACATTTACCTCATTTAATACTCACATTATCAAATTAATCCTTAACTCAAATTTTGGCAAATTTACAATTTTGCCCCTAAACTTTTGCATATTTACATTTTTGCCCCTAGGCTCGGGATTAAACTTTATTCCTTATTCTTATGTTTTACAACATGCTGACCACTTTTCTCTTTTATGGCAACATCAAATTCTCACTCTAACATGTACTTGTGACTATTAGGTATTTTTACCGATTAAGCCCTTTTACTCGTTTTTGCTTAAAATCGAGTAGTACAAGTTGTCTAACATAATTTAAAACCCCATATTCTATCATAAAACATCAAAATACACAAATTTCACCTATGGGTATTTTTCCAAATATAAACCCTAGGTTGAATTATTGCTAACATAAGCTTAATCGAGCTACCGGGATTCCAAAAACGTAAAGAACATTAAAAACGGGGCTTGGAATCACTTACTATGGAGCTTGGAAGCTTGAAACAAACCCTAGCTATGGAGAACCCTTGAAATTTTGGCCTAATGAGGAAGATGGACAAAAATTGGCTTTTAATTTTGTTTTTAATTCATTTTAATAACTAAATGACCAAAATACCCTTACTACTAAACTTTCCAAAAATTCCTTCCATGTCCTAATTTTGTCCATGAACTTAAAATTGGTCAAATTGCTATTTAAGACCTCCTCATTAATATTCCAAAACAATTTCATACTAAAAACTTCTAGAATGCAAGTTTTGCAACTTATTCGATTTAGTCCCTACTTTCAATTTAAGCACTTTAGGCATAGAATTTCATCACGAAATTTTCACACAATCATGCAATCATATCATAATCATCAAAATAATTATAAAATAATTATTTCTATCTCAGATTTGTGGTCACGAAACCACTATTCCGATTAGGCCCTAATTCGAGATATTACAACTCTCCCCCCTTTAAGGATTTTCATCCTCGAAAATCTTACCTGTAAACAGATGTGGGTATTGATTTCTCATAGTTTCTTCGGATTCCCATGTAGCTTCTTCTACTCCATGCCTTTGCCACAACACCTTCACAAGTGCAACATTTTTATTCCTTAGTTGTTTGACCTCTCGAGCTAAAATCTTAATCGGTTCTTCCTCGTAGGTCATATCTGGTTGTAGTTCAATTTCTGTCGGTGAAACTACATGTGAAGGATCCGAATGATACCGATGTAACATAGATACGTGGAACACATCATCAATCTTCTCTAATTCAGGTGGTAATGCTAGCCGATATGCTACCGGTCCAACTTTTTCAATTACTTCATACGGCCCAATAAAACGCGGACTTAATTTGCCCTTCCGTCCAAATCTAAGGACTTTCTTCCACGGAGACACCTTTAAAAATACTTTATCACCAACTTGAAATTCAATGTCCTTTCGTTTTAGATCTGCATAAGATTTCTGTCTATCTGAAGCAGCTTTCAAACAATCTCGAATTACTTTCACTTTTTCTTCAGTTTCTTTTATTAGATCAACTCCATAAATCTGATTTTCCTTGAGTTTAGTCCAATACAATGGCGTTCGACACTTACGACCATATAATGCTTCATAAGGTGCCATTTTCAAGCTCGTCTGATAACTATTTTTGTAAGCAAATTCTACCAGCGGCAAATATCTTTCCCAACTTCCTTGAAATTCCAATACACAACATCTAAGCATATATTCAAGAATCTGAATTACTCTCTCTGATTGTCCATCAGTTTGTGGATGAAAAGCAGTACTGAAATTTAACTTTGTACCTAACGCGTCGTGCAACTTTTGCCAAAACTGCGACGTAAACCTTGGATCTCTATCTGAAATAATCGACAATGGTATTCCGTGTAATCTAACAATTTCTCTAATATACAGTTCAGCCAACTTGTTAAGAGAATAATCCGTACGTACCGGGATAAAATGAGCCGACTTAGTTAATTTGTCAACTATTACCCAGATGGCATCTTTCTTTCCTGGAGTAAATGGCAATCCTGAAACAAAATCCATAGTAATCCGATCCCATTTCCATTCAGGAACCATAATAGGCTAAAGTAATCCCGAAGGCACTTGGTGTTTAGCTTTCACCTATTGACAAATTAAGCATTTGGACACAAACTCTGATATATCTCTTTTCATTCCATTCCACCAATACATTTTCTTCAAGTCATTATACATTTTCGTATTACCCGGATGAATCGAGAAATAACCACTATGTGCTTCCTATAGGATCTTTTAAATCAATTCCTCATTCTTCGGTACACAAATCCGATCTTTAAACATTAAGCACCCATCAGAACCAATTTTGAAATCTGACTCTGTATCAACTTCACACTGTTTTCTCTTGGCTTGCAAATCTTGATCATCTTTCTGAGCTTCAGAAATCTCTTGCAAAAACATTGGTTTTCTCTTAACTCTGCTAGAATCGAACCATCATCTGACACTTTCAACTGAGTGTTCATACCTCTCAAAGCAAACAACAACTTTCTGCTCAAAGCATCAGCAACCACATTCACTTTTCCCGGATGATAATCAATAACAAGCTCGTAATCTTTCAATAATTCCAACCATCTTCGCTGTCTTAAATTCAAGTCTTTTTGTGACATCAAGTACTTAAGACTTTTATGGTCGGTATATACCCGGCACTTTTCACCATACAAATAATGTCGCCAAATTTTCAAAGCAAACACCACCGCAGCCAATTCCAAATCGTGAGTAGGATAATTCCTCTCATGAGGTTTTAACTGCCTCGAAGCATATGCCACCACTTTTCCTTCTTGCATGAGCACACACCCCAAACCATTTAGAGAAGTATCACTATACACCACAAATTATTTACCTGATTCGGGCTGTACTAACACTGGTGCCTCTGTTAATAACTTTTTCAATTCTTCAAAACTCTGTTGACATTCTTCCGTCCATTCAAATTTAACATCCTTTCGGAGTAATCTAGTTATAGGAGCAGCAATTATAGAAAATCCATTTACAAACCGCCGATAATACCCAGCTAGCCCCAAGAAACTTCTAACTTCGGTTATGTTTTTCGGTGGTTTCCAATCAACAATGGCTAAAATTTTACTAGGATCAACCCGTATACCATCACCTGAAACAATATGACCCAAAAATCCAACTTCTCGAAGCCAAAATACACTTTTACTAAACTTAGCATACAACTGCTTATTTCTCAAAGTTTGCAAAACTATCCTCAAATGCTCAGCATGCTCTGTATCATCTTTTGAATAAATTAAAATATCATCTATAAACACCACAACAAATTTGTCCAAGTATGGCCGAAATATGCGATTCATTAAATCCATAAACACAGCAGGAGCATTTGTCAATCCTAATGGCATAACTAAAAATTTATAATGACCATACCTTGTTCTAAAAGCAGTTTTAGGCACATCCGACTCTTTTAACCGCAGTTGGTAATACCCAGATCTCAAGTCAATCTTTGAAAACCATGTCGCTCCTTTTAGCTGATCAAAAAAATCATCAATTCTTGGCAACGGATACTTGTTTTTGATTGTCACCTTGTTTAACTGCCGATAATCAACACACAACCTCATAGAACCATCCTTCTTTTTCACAAATAACACGGGAGCACCCCAAGGTGAAAAACTCGGTCTCACAAAACCTTTATCAGTTAACTCTTGCAACTGCGACTTTAATTCCTTCAACTCTGCTGGTGCCATTCTATACGGAGCAATCGAAATCGGAGCTGTTCCCGGTATCAAATCAATACCAAATTCTACTTCCCTGACTGGAGGCAAACCCGGCAATTCTTCTGGAAATACGTCCGCAAATTCACACACAACCGGCACTGATTCAACTTTCTTTTCAACTTCTTTTGTATTAATTACATACGCCAAATAAGCTTCATAACCCTTTCTCAGATATCTTTGAGCCGACATTGAAGAAATCACACTAGGCAATGCCTCAGATTTATCTGATTCAACCCGCAGAGTTTCACCATTTCCACACTTTAATTCTATAATCTTTTCTTTTCAATTTATTTTAGCATCATGCAATGTCAACCAATCCATACCCAAAGTAACATCAAACTCATCAAACGACAACAACATCAAGTCGGTCGGAAAGTAATGATCCCGAATCATTAAAGGACATTTCTTACATACTTTATCGATAGTCACACATTTGCCTAATGGATTCGACACTCTAATCATAAATTCTGTGTTCTCAACAGGTATATTCATACTAGACACCAATTTCATGCACACATATGAATGAGTAGAACCGGGATCAATCAAAGTAATAACATTAACATTATAGAGGGAAAATGTACCGGTAATCACATCAGGTGAGGAAGCATCTTCACGCGCTTTAATAGCATAAGTTCTAGCCGGAGCCCTTCCTTCAGGTCTAACTGGTGCATCCCTGGCTTCATTCTTACTGCTTGCTTCGCTCCCAGCTTTTCTTGGATATCTTCCTCTCGAATCTTCCCCACTTGTTTTTGTATTCTGAATTTTTTTTTCAGCTCTTTCTGGGCAGTCTCTAATAAAATGATCCGGAGAACCACATCGAAAACATTCATTTGCTCTACAAGGACCAAAATGATTTCTACCACTCCGCTGGCACTCAGGTTTAACAAATCTCGAGTTCCCTACACTGGCTGCCAAAGTAGTCTGGGATTTAGGACCCACATTTTGCTTCTTATAATTCCCATATGATTGCCCAGCTGAAGCTTGGGAACGAGGATTCATATTCCTTGACTTTCCAGGTTGCTGTGAAAATGAACCGCTCATCGGTCTTTTCTTCCAATTTCTAGTCTCAGCCTCTACCTTTTTCTTTTCTTTAAGTAATTCTTCAGCCTTACAAGCTCGATCAACCAATACTACCATTTCTTTTAATTCAAGAATTCCAACAAATACCTTGATGTCTTCGTTGAGCCCGTCTTCAAATCGTCGGCACATCTTGGCCTCTGTAGGAACATACTCTCTGGCATACTTACTTAATCGGACAAACTCTCTTTCATATTCTGTAACTGTCATATTACCTTGCTTCAGCTCAAGAAATTCTTTACGCTTCTGATCAATAAATCTTTCACTAATATATTTCTTCCGAAACTCTTCTTGAAAGAATTCCCAAGTTATTTTCTCTTTCGGTACCACCGAAATCAAAGTCTTCCACCAATTATAAGCTGAATCCCTCAACAAAGATATAGCATTTCAAACATTCTTCAGGTGTACAAGATAATTCGTCAAATACCCGGATTGAATTTTTGAGCCAGAACTCTACTCTCTCGGCATCATCATCAATATTTGCTTTAAATTCTTCGGCCCCTTGCTTGCGAATTCTATCAACTGGAGTTCTGTGAAATTTCATCAGATCCATACCTTGAGGCATCAGGGGTACAGGTTGAGGAATTGGGGGAGGTGGGGGAGGTTGTACATTTGGGTTCGTACGAACGAACTCAGTGTACCATGCACTCATCATTTGGAGAAAGGCTTCCCGACCCCTTTCTCCTACTCCCTGACCAACAGTAGGAGGTGGATTTTCAGTCGACGCTGCTCCTTCAGCCGGAGCTGGCCCATTACTCTTTACTTCATCTGCCACAGCTGGATCGGGATCCATTTACTATAAAAAACCATTTAAAAAGGTCAGAAGTCGTCACACTATCACAATTTAAACATATGGCATGTATAGCAAAATCCGTACTACAACACGTAGTCCGAGAACCGACTAAACCTACTCTGATACCACTAAATGTAACGCCCCCACGCCCGAGACCGTCACCGGAGTCGAGTATGAGGTGTTACTAAGCTTAGTTTAACATTTTTAGAACTTTGGATTATTTGTTTCTACATTCACAGCTTTTAAGCTACTTGCGTCACAGTCACAAGAAAAATCATATCTCGAGTTACGAAACTCAAAATCAAGATCCGTAAATTTTCCCTAAATATAGACTCATATACCTATCTACTAATTTTTTTATAAAATTTTTGGTAGGGCCAATTAGTACATTTTATTAGTTAAAGTTACCCCTGTTTCAGGACTTGACTGGTCTGACCTTTGTTAACTACGAACCACATTTCTCTCTGTACAAAATTCATATGACTATGAGGTTTGTTTATCCTAAAACTAGACTCAATAAGGATTCCGAGGAAATAAAATACACCACCTAATTATATCTTTAAAATTTATGGTGAATTTATAAAGTAGGAACAGGGGATTCAGAAACTGCTATGACCCTGTTTCACTAAAATTCAAATATCTTCTAACATATAATTCCTTTACCTATTTCATTTCTTTCATGTGAAACTAGACATAATAATCTTCAATTTGATATGTAGTCCATCAATAAATTCAATTGCTATGATTTTTAGTAAATTTTCAGACTCGCGTCTGTGTTGCTGCAGTATTCTGTTTATGGCAAATTTCATCCCTCTTATGAGTTTTTATGCACTAAGTATCTTAATAATTTTCCTTAACATCAAACATAATCTAAACTTACCATTTTCATAATTTATCATTATCAAATATTTTCTCAACCATTCTGTCACTATATCATAAGATCATTTACACAAAATAAGTATATTGCTATACATGCCATACTTAAATTTACAAGCCATTTACCAAAAATCTTCCGGATAGTGTGACTGAGCCTTCGACCTATCCCCACTCCTGAACTGACTTGTCCAAAACTACAATGAGTAAGAAGGAGGGAGTAAGCATAAATTCTTAATAAGTTCATATGTAAATAATAAATAACATAACAAACAATCAAACTAATCAACATTAGCATATATCATCAACACACTTATCACATTTTTTAATCATTTTTCATCATCTTATTACCTTATCGTGGTTGTAATCAGCACTTAACCCGAGGGTTAAATACATACCTGTCCAAAATATCCATTTCTCATCACTTACCAATACGTCTCTTTTCATCTCGAGTATTCCTCCATTTGAGTAAAACTTTACCCGTTGAACACATCGGAATATAATTCGGATACATGGATAATTTGCATATAAGTGCCACATATTCAATCAAGCCATCATGTAACCCGCCCATAAGCGAACTCAGACTCAACTCAATGAGCTCGGGCGTTCGCATCCATAAGTGAACTCAGACTCAACTCAACGAGTTCGGATGCCTAGTTACATCTCACGAACTCGGACTCAACTCAACGAGTTCGGACATTCGCATCCATAAGTGAACTCGGACTCAACTCAACGAGTTCGGATGCTCAACCATCCTAGTGACATGTCACTTGTATCCTAATCTATTCCTAAGGTTCAAACGGGATTTTCCTCGAACACTTATCCTTGCCATCTTCCGTAGAATGCCGAAATCAATACTCGGTAACAATTATATTTAACAAGTAGCTCACATAATTTACATATTATTTGAAATTAACCACAAAGCATACATTTCATAATGAAATTCAGCATACCACATAATTAATATCAATAACTTAAAAATAACAATTATGCTACATTATTTACACATGAACTTACCTTGGTACCAAAATACAAAGATTTTGCAATTTAGTCCACAATCTTTTCTTTTCCTCGATTGAGGTCGATTCCACGTCTTTCTTGATCTAAAATAACACATTTAGCTCATTTAATACTCACATTATCAAATTAATCCTTAACTCAAATTTTGGCAAAATTACAATTTTGCCCCTAAACTTTTGCATATTTACAATTTTGCCCCTAGGCTCGGGATTAAACTTTATTCCTTATTCTTATGTTTTACAACATGCTGATCACTTTTCTCTTCTATGGCAACATCAAATTCTCACTCTAACATGTACTTGTGACTATTAGGTATTTTTACCGATTAAGCCCTTTTACTCGTTTTTGCTTAAAATCGAGTAGTACAAGTTGTCTAACATAATTTAAAACCCCATATTTTATCATAAAACATCAAAATACACAAATTTCACCTATGGGTATTTTTCCAAATATAAACCCTAGGTTGAATTATTGCTAACATAAGCTTAATCGAGCTACCGGGATTCCAAAAACGTAAAGAACATTAAAAACGGGGCTTGGAATCACTTACTATGGAGCTTGGAAGCTTGAAACAAACCCTAGCTATGGAGAACCCTTGAAATTTCGGCCTAATGAAGAAGATGGACAAAAATTGGCTTTTAATTTTGTTTTTAATTCATTTTAATAACTAAATGACCAAAATACCCTTACTACTAAACTTTCCAAAAATTCCTTCCATGTCCTAATTTTGTCCATGAACTTAAAATTGGTAAAATTGCTATTTAAGACCTCCTCATTAATATTCCAAAACAATTTCATACTAAAAACTTCTAGAATGTAAGTTTTGCAACTTATTCGATTTAGTCCCTACTTTCAATTTAAGCACTTTAGGCATAGAATTTCATCACGAAATTTTCACACAATCATGCAATCATATCATAATCATCAAAATAATTATAAAATAATTATTTCTATCTCAGATTTGTGGTCACGAAACCACTATTCTGATTAGGCCCTAATTCGGGATATTACAAGTAAAGTCCAAGTCATCCATAATTCTTTCCGTGGCCTCCATCCAGTATTCAGCCATGCTAGGGGCAACTCTAGTGATGCCCCGAAATAGCTTAGCCCCATTGAACAAAATTCGTTTCGTAAACGACCCTCGGCCTCCAGAACTAGTATTGGGCCAGGCGACACTCTCCAGAATCTGAAGCATGGCTCGAGATAGTGCGTTGTCCCCAACCGCACGATCTTGAGACCTAGTCTCTGTCACCGGTGATACAGGTGTCTCACTAGTATCCACGTTAGGCAGATTCCTAGATGATGAGGACCCTGCTTGAGCCTCTCTATGGCCTCTGCCATGGCCTCTGGTACCCCGTCCACAAGTACCACGTACGTTCATCGTAAATTTTAGAATTTATTTGTATTATCAGTTTTATGCATTAGTCTAACAGTTTTGATGTTTAATTAACAGATATTTTATGCAGTACAGTATCAGAATGTTCAGAGTCGATTATCGCAAGTAGTAGTCTCACTTTCGGTTTACGCTACCTAGAGTGTTTTCAGTGTAATATACCACCTAAAGTAGTTTTAGTATATTCTAATCATACTTTCAGACAATTATATACAGAGTTTCAGAAAGTTACAAGATCGGCACCGGAGACTCACTCGGTGTACCAGATTCTCAGTCAAGAATATTTCAACCCATTAAAAATCATTTCTTTAAAACCAAATTTAAAACCCAATCCATAGTCGAGTTTTGTATCCTGGCTCTAATACCACTAAATATAACACCCCAAACTCGGCCTGGACGTTATGGCAGAATCTGGCTATGTCACATGAGATTGTTTTTGAAAACAGGTTTGACGAGTAAAAACTATTCCAGTCGCTTAATCTTGGTTTTGCCACGAAGTAAAACACATGGTCTTTATTGTGATTAAGATGTCTCTCTTTTACGCGAAAGCTTTAGAAACATTCGAGATTAAGAAAACCGTTTTTTTACGAAAACCTTAGCTTTTAGGAAAATCGTGTTTTGAGGAGTTGCGTTTAAATATTCATAAAATCGTATAAATTTTCGAGTTAAAACCAAACAGTCTAAGTCCAAAATTACATCAAAAACCCTAAATAAGTAATAAAACAAGAAGTAAATGGAAAGTCAGTCTAAAGTTTTATGTGTGGCCACTATCGAGTCCTCTGCTACACCAATCCGTCAAGACTAGGGATTACCTGCACAGATTAAATAGAAAAGGGTGAGTTTTCGCAAACTCAGTGTGTAATCCCCATAGAAAACATACAGAATAATCATCAAAAGTCAGAAATAAACAATCTAGGACGGGGGCCCATTACAGAATCAGTTCGGGACTTAGCCCATTCAGATGTAGAATCAGATATAAATTAGGGCTTTAGCCCAATCAAATACAGATACAGAGCGCAATATCAGAATCCTACCCACAAGCCTCTACACACCATCTCTATCCAACCCTACACACCATGTGGGGATAAATTCGACCCACCCATCCCTACCCACCATGCTGTACCGAAATGCGACACATAAATAGATATTTGCAGCTGTGCTGCCAAATAATAGGCTTAAGAGCCTTTCAGACACTTCCTCCAATAAATCATCAATCCACCCCAATCCAATGTGACATACAATGAATGGCATGCTATATGCAATAATCATTCACACAATCAATTCAGTATTATCACAATCAGTTCAGTATTATCAAACTCAGTATATATACCACACAATAGATTACTCATTTAAGGGTCCAGATAATGCTTACTGACCTTACGGTAGATCACAGTTGACTTGGGCAACCCGTACAACCTTACAGAACTATTTCAGAAAAATGGGCTCATAAGCCCATGTGGCCTGCCCGTGTGGGCCCACACGCCCATGTGATTCACACGAATTAAATTGGCCTTGGCCGTATGGATTACATAGCCTGGCCCAAAAATCCCACATGCTTGTGTGGTTCACCCATGTGGGCCCACATGCCCGTGTGGCCCACAGGCCCACCTGATAGAACCCGTGTCTAGAACACTGCCTCTCCGCCCATCACACAGCTTTGTCGTGCACTCGTGTCATGTACGCATGGCCTAGTTCGTCGACCACATGGCTGTGTACTACCACACGGCCTCCCATACGGGTGACCACACGCCCGTATGGTGTCGACAGTTTCATTTTTTGGCTTTCGCTGATTCTTGTTTTTTTTTGTTTTGGGGTACACACTTGTTTGATTCCACCATAAACGCTACCTCAAGACCACCAATACCTAAATTCATAATCGTCCAACTTTTTAGAACCCAAAAACGAGTCCTACAACCAATCTTAAAGCCATAGAATCAACTTACCACCACCAAAATGAGCACAACTCTAATTCAAATCGACGAAATGCTACTACCAGCCTCACGGGTGACTCCTAAATAGCAACTAAAATCCCATTAAAACATTTACTTAGAGTAACATACGAGTTTAGTGAATCAAAAACTTACCACACGCGCCCCAATAGTGAATAATAGGATGGTTGAAAGCAAGGAAGAATGAATAGTCGAACAAGGAGGGAAACAAAGGGATTTTGGCAACACAAGAGGTAACGGGAGCAGAATTCAACAGCAAAAAGAGAGGAAAGAGAGAAGAAGAATAGCTGAATTTTCTCAAAAAGAAAACAGTATTGACTGAAACTGATAACCCCCAATCTTTTTCTCCTTAATTCTCTCCACCAACTTCCCACTACTCAGATTTTTTGGGAAACACAAACTCTAGCTGAAATTGTGTAGCAAAAGAAAAGAATAGTACCCATGCCACAGCAGAGTTTCGAACCTAAGACCTCTCGCATATAGACACTCCACTTAACCATCAGACCAGCAGGCCTATTCTGTTAGAATTTTACACACAATCAAATATAAGCCTATTGAACAAGAGTAAGGCTTTATTCAGAAAAAGCTAAAATTTGCCCAAGTTAAGGCTTGAACTTGGGACCTCTCACACACACTCAAAAAACTTAACCACTGAAGCAGATGCAGATTTGTGTGTCATATTTAATCAAAACATAAATTAAAAACTTGGGGCATTACACTATATGTCTAACCAATATGACCTCATAGGCACTACAATTCAAGCATAACCATTAACCATCCAAACTAAAATATAACCAAATTTGAAGCTTGTTTGTATATCTACTAAACCACAAATATCAAATACCAAAATTCATTCATTCTTACCAAGTTTCCAAAGGTTAACATAACCCAACCAAAGTTTGATAAGTACAAAAACAAATGGCCATTTCAATAACAAGTTCCACCAATTCAAGTCACCAGAGCACTATATACAAATTTACATCTCAAGTAGCATCAATCATCACCAAGATACCTATTAACATAAACATACCAAAACCCTATTTACATGCCACTTATAACCTAGACAAAATAAACAAATTACTACCGAAAGAGTTGTCGGATAGTGTGATCTCCAACAATGTTCCAATCGATAGTAAGAGTCCAACAAACTACAAATAAGAAAACTAAATAGAGTAAGGTTACGTAGAGCTTAGTAAGTTCATAAAACAAAACATTACATATCTTTCAATTTAAGTTTACAGTTCATATATAACATAGAAATTACATTCCTTTGTCTTATTCCATAATTTCTACCATGTCAAATGGTTAGGCTTGTATAAATCAAATCATCAAAACATAACATGTCAAGATTTACATACCAAGTTATAACCAACATAACATAATTCATCATGTCATCTTGTTTCATTTTCATTTCAATAACCAATTGTTTTACCTGAAGAACTATAGTAAATTGACTTCAGGTACGCTAGAGGGTAATGCTTACACAAGCTGACAAATTAGACATTAACTAATACACGATGCTGCTCACACAAGCTTTAGAGAATCCGCAACACATGTAGGATCTCAAGCCATCGATATGGTATATCCATCACCTGTACATAGTACCTATAACTGTAATCCTAAGCACAGAGTTCTAAAATACCCTAATGACATGTCATTTGTATCCTAGCTGTTCACTAAGTTCAAACAGGCTTTAACATGTATACTTGAATTTTTTCATAACATTAACCATGTGCCAAGATTAATTTGATACCAACTCTCCATAGCATAACTAACATGTTTCAACTCAAACAAATACAAAATCCATATTCGCCATTAAATATTTCATCACATTTGCAACTTACCTTGAACCATGTTTATTATACACATATACACATAAAAATATATATACAACATTAATAAGCATAATAAAATTTAATACGAACTTACCAAAATGCAATAGTTACCAACACTTCGACGATGACTATTCAACGACTTTTCCTTTCCCGTGATTATCAATCAACTGATTTGTTTCTTGATCTAAACATAATAATTTAATTCAAATAACCAAATCTAATATCTTAAAACACTTAAATTCACATATTTGACCCTTAATTAACATTTTACACTTTTACCCCAAACTTTTATCTTTTATCCAATAAACTTTCAAATCTATCACAATTTAACCAAATCAATGCTAGCCAAATTTTATATAGTCTCTATACAACCCATATTTATCAATTTTTTAAAAGGATTTCATGTAACTTTACTATTTTAACAACTTAGTCTGTAAACTTTAAAATCAATCGAAACAACTTTACAAAATAGTCATATTTAACTATCAAGGCTATAAATCATAAAACATCAAAAACATCACAATTCCATCAATGGAATAAAACAAAACATTTAACAGTTTTACAAATTATTCTTTAGGTTAGCTAGATTAAGCTACAACGATCTCAAAAACATAAAAATTACTAAAAACAGACTTGAAAAACATACCATGCAATTGAAATTATTCTTGCTCGAAGCTTGTATTCTATAGCTATAGAGTTTCAGTTTTAATATCCAAAATGAAGAAGATGAAGTTATGTTTTTATTATTTTATCTTGATTAATCTTTTTATTAATTTACCAATATGCCATTAATTTGTATATATATTTTTAACTAACATATATACTTACCGTCCAACACTCTAAATAGGTTAAATTACCATATAAATCCATTTAGTTATGCTTTCATAATTATTTAGCAAAAATAAACTGATAGCAATTAAATTTTGTAGCTTTAACGATTTAGTCCTTTTTCTTTGATTAACTAACAAATCACTAAAATTTTCAGACCAAATTTCAATACACTTATATAATAACTTCCTCTCCCAAATAATTAGTCCATTAAGAAGACCTTATATAACATTTAGTCAACCATAGCATCACTCGGTAATCCCTCATAAGATGATTAGTTCCTTGTGGAATCCATAAACATAATAAGCTTGATATTAAAAATGAGCATAAAGAATAATGAAAGAATAAAGTTTAGAGAATCCTGATTGTATTTGAATGATGAAATGCTAAAATCCACTAGCATTTGATCGTGTTTACAAATCAAATCTCTTGAAAAAAAATAAATGAAAAGAACTAAAAAGAAATCTAAAACCTAAAGGAGCAAAAAATTAAAAACTAAATTACAAAGAAAAACCTAGAATATGAAAGATGCCCCTAAATAGTTGTATAAAAAAAAGAAATGTAAGTATAAAATTTAATGAATGAATCTGTGTTAAATGGTAAAAAGATATGCTTAGATGAAATGGTTATACATGTTTTTATGAATATAGATATATAAAACAAATTTATGAAATGTTTATACCAAATACAATTTTAGGAATATAGATATGTGAAAAAGGAACATTTGAAATATATACTTGAATAAATATGTTAAATATTAAATGAATATGTGATGGTTGGTTATGTACCAAATGAATTTATAGGTATTTGATGGCATGATGAAGTTACATGTTTTATATATGAACTCACCAATCATGTGAGACTTATGATGTGTATAGGAAATTAACGAACTCATGACCAGATCATTTAATTATCTTGTAAAATGTTTTATTACATCCTTTTTGATAAGTCAAAGTTTAAATTTATCACAAACTTACTAAGCTTTATGCAAGCTTACTCCATTTTAATTTTCTTCATTTAAGATCGTTGGATTCGGGCTATCAATTTGATTACTATTAGAGATCACACTATTCGTTCACTGATTTGGTATAAGAGGTGATTATTTTTTCTTTATTTAGGTTATAAGTGGCATGTTCTAGGAGCATTTAAGTTCTTTTGCTACAATGATGCTATTTAAACTTAGTTTAAGCATATATGTGTATATATCTTTGGATTTGGCTTGTATATGTCTATATATGCATGTATTTAGTTGTTTGGTATATGCTTCTTGGAAGTGTTTGAAATATGGTAAGATTGAATGTGAATGGAATCGTTGAATTGGTACAAATGCTTGGGTAACTTGGTAAATCTTGGTTGATTATTTTGGTCATGATAAATGAGGTAAATTTGATAGTCAAAGAAGTATGAAATGCTAAGTAGTTGCACTTGAATGTATTATGTTTCAAGGTTTGAATTGTAGTGCCAAGTGATTGCATATTGGTTAGACAAATAGGATGAATGCTTTTGGCATGTTTTAGGTATGTTTGAATATGTTTTAACCATGTGAAGTGATTGGAAAAGGTTTTCTTTGGTGTCCAAGAAATGGGTGTTGAATTGGTTTGCATTAGGGGTCATTTTGGGTGCACACGACCGTGTTCAACACACAGCCGCGTGTCTTATTATTTTTAGGTGCATGATTTTTCATACGGTCATAGTCAATTACATATTCTAGGTACACGGACTTGTGGGGTAACCACATGGGCGTGTGGGGTAGCCACACATCCATGTCTCTGAGCCACACGGGCTAGCCTTTGTCATACAGTCGTGTGACCCCTATTTTCAATTTTTTCCCACAATTTTTTATTTTGTTCATATTAATCCCTATTTATTTTTGAGCTATTTCTAAGGTCTCATAAGCTCAATGTAAGACTATTTTTGTATGAATACTATGATTATTGATTGGAAATTGATTTATGATATTTAAACTGATTTTTGAATTTTGTTTAAATACTATCAAATATGTTAATCATTGGAATATTTTGTAACCCTATTCCAGCGACGGAGACGGGTTAAGGGTGTTACAAAAATTATCCGGATCTTTCAATTTCAAGGGCATCGTCTTAGTAATAATATCACTACAAGAGGCATCTATGTTAATTTGCTCAACTTTTTCCAAATTTTTATGCCTTGACATAATTTCTTTTAAGTATTTCGCATATTTTGGTATTTTATCAATAACTGCAAAAGTGTTAAATTAACATTAAGGGACTTAAATAAGTTAAGAAAAATTACAAAGTTCATTTCGTCTCTCCTTTGTTTGTCCTTGATCCTTGATGGGCATGGTATCTTTGTAGATTCAGGATTAGATATTACCGACTCAGCTACTGATTTCACTACTTGTTTGATCAACTCTTCACTCTTATTTTTGTCTAGAGGTTCTTCGAAAAATTTTCGTAAATCCTCATCTATTTGCATTGGAGCATTAACATTATCAAAGATTTTACCTGATTTTATGGCGATCGTGTTCTTGTGCTCTTTTCTATCTTTCAAGGATTATTCTCTGTGTTACTCAGGATTCTAGTACTAATTTGCCTTTGAAGGTTGCTCATCATCTCCATCATCTGACTCAGATTGTACTTGTCAGTTATTTGTTTTCCTTGACATATTTCTCCCTCTGTCCGATCTAGTCATTGACCACATACAGTGTGCTTATTCTCGATGGATCTATCTTGAGATCTTTGTACGTGTGGTGTTCGTAGGAAGGGTTCGAACGGTTTTGAATTGGGCTTCCACCTCATTGATTACCTCCCTACCATAGCTACGGGTGATCCTTCCAACCGGGATTGTATGTATTTTAATAGAGATTTCCACCCCTATTGACTATGTAATTTACCTCATCCGTTGGTTTTTCGTATTTTCCTCACAGTTTTGGGTCGGCTCTATCATAGTTGGTTTAGATACTGCTTCAAAACGATTCAAGTTCTCCAAAATTATTTTGAAACACATCCACTTTTTAGGTCACTTTCATCACTGACGGTTTTGGATTGTAGGTAAACATCTCATTGGGCCATATATATGAATTCATAGCAATTTCATCAATTATTTAACAGTCTCGTTCGTAAGTATGGTTCATCAGGGCTCCTCTGGATGTCCCATCCAATCCGGACATTAAATTACTGTCTAAACCATTATAAAATATTTACATCTAGGGCCATTCTTACATTCCATGATGGGGACACTTCCTCAACAGTGACTTAAATCGATCCCAAGCTTTATACAAATTTTCACCTTTGAATTACTTGAAATTGGTGATATCATGTCGAACTTGAATGAATATGCTTATCAGGAAAGTTTTGTGTAGAAATTTTCCCACTAAATTTTCCCACATGGTTTTTGACCTAGTTCTAATGAATCTAACCAATTAATAGCATTGTAAGGAAAAGGGGAATAATAGGAGACGAACAACATCATCGGTTACACCATTATATTTGAAATTGTCACACAATTAGAGGAACCATTTTAAATGTTGGTTTGGATCCTCTATCATGTTCGCTCAAACTACAATGTCACACCTTAAATCTGGCGAATTTGAGAAAGAAGTGAATAGATGTGAAGATTACTTTTTTTGGTGCACTATTGTAGTACAGTTTGCCACTTTTCAAAATTGTGACAAGTTAAATCCAGGCGCATAATGTATCTACCCATGTAGAATCGATCTTTTCATCTCGAGATATTTCCCAATCGAAAAATAGTACGCCAACTGAGAAGTACGCCTTAGAATAGGATCGAGCATGACGCGTATATCAAATGTATGAGAAAATGTTGAGAGATTAGATTGTCTTCAAGAGCACGCCTTTTGAAAGTTACCACCAAAGGAATGGTATACTCGGTTTGCCAGAATGCTGTGCAAGGTGGGTTCGGCAATGGGATTGGTTGGAAGTCAATTGAATGGATTGTTTGGTCAAATAGTCTCTACATTCGAATTTCCTTTTTATAGTTTTTCCTAGTTTTTGTAAGGCAATTAAAGGACAATTTTTGTATGCATTCAACACTTATCAAGATCCATTATGAGTAGCTAAGTATATATATGGTAAGAAAGGAACATTCAAATGGATTTTCTTTCTTCCATTTTACGCTTTAGTTCTTCTTAAGACTAGATATTCTCTTCTTCTTTGTTAAATTGGAAGCTAAGGTATTTGTGTTTCTCAGTGGATGTTTCAACCTCCTGGTAAATCTAATAGCTCTACATGTTATGATTTTGAAAGAGTAAGGATGTTAAGAGGCATTAGGGTCTGAATAGGAGGCCCTGCATAGGGGTCATCTATAATTGAGATGTTAGTAAAATGTCCGTAAATGTGATTTTAATGGTAATTCCATGTCTTTTTAAATAATTGTTGCTGCTGGTTTGGGTAGGACTATTAGAACAAGAACTCTAAGCTAAAGTAAAGGTGAGTTTTAGGTGAGTCCTTATCTTGACTCATGCATGTTAGTTTACAATGGTAATTCGTATGTTGATGTCTTCTTAGATAGCTAGTGAGTGTGTGTGCGTGTGAATTATTGTAAAGGTTCTGCATATGTATAAATGAGATATATGAGTTGCATCATTAATAAGATGGTATGTGGTATGTATACATGTGAAATTAGGTATTGGAGAGTATTCTGTGTTAAATGAGTAACACATCCATTTATGATGCTTCTATGGGGTAGGTACATGGCTAGCCACACTGGCAAATTGCTGCATACAGATATGTGTAAGACCATGTGGTAAAGACCCATGGCATAGTATAGCCATGAAAATACTCACGGTGTAGCCTCCGATGAGATGTAAACTGGATTGGCGGATCACGATATGAGGATATGTATAAGACCATGTGAGAGAAACCCCATGTAACCCACAGAGATAGTCCACTAGGAAAGTAAACAAAAAATTTTATGAAGTCATTGTGGCATATTTTGTGAATCCTTTGTGGTGAGGTCTAGGTAAGTTTGAAGATATCTCTATTTGGATAGCCATATGACTAAATTTGAATACGACCCAAGAGCATTTCCTAAAAGAGTGCTTAGTAGTGTTTCTGAAGGATAAATCTACCATAATAGTTCGCTAGTACAGAAAATTTGGCGTATTCGTAACTATGGGTAGTCTGAGAGTTTGCCAGACTTGAGTTTGTCTATGCTATGTCTAAAAGTTATTTAAATTCCATGGTATTTACCAAATATAAGTGTTTCATGCTATATATAAAAGTTATATGAAGTTTAAGTTGTCTGCCAAACCTGGGCGTTCTCATGATATGTAATACGGTTGTTTGGGACTCCATGGGATAACTTAAAATGTATCATTCATCAAAATAAATTATGCTTTAAGTTGATTTTATATCTAACTGGTATCTTTATAGCTACCAAAATCGGTATGAGAATCCGCCAAAGGTAGGATCTATATGAATTTCACCTTAAAAGATTAGTTAGTATAAGTATCTGCCAAGAATAATATCAATGAGTACACTATCTTGGGTTAGGTATTCTATATTTTTCTGTGTGAGAATCCATCGCAAGTAGCTTCTACATGAGTGGATTGTGTGTAGGATGGTCAAGTATGAATTTGTTGTATATATATGTGTAACACCCCGATTTTTGGGCCTGGAAGTATTGGGCCTTGAGTCTGGGTTTGGGTGGAAAATAACCCGATTAATTTGGATGTTATTATTATTTCTATGTTTAGTTTAGTAATTAAATAAATTACGAAGGGTTTATGGTGTGGGAAAAAAGGCCCAAGAGTAAATTTAATTCGAGGTAATTCTTGAATTTTAATTTTGGGAGAGAGGGTTCTGGCAATATGGGCTTTTAAAGTTGAGGTGGTAAAATAGAACACAAAAAGATCTGTGGTAAAGTGGCATGTGGCACCACCTAGGTGTTTGGGGAGTGACGTGTGGATGTTTAGGGGGAGCTAGAGTTCAAGTCACAAGGTAAGCGTATTGTTACTTTTATTTTTTTTGTGCATGTGCCGGGCATGTGATAGAGCTTAAGTGGAAATTTGGCTAGGGCTTTAGGAAGGTTGGGCCGTGGGTCTAAATGGCCATTAGGGAAACCTTTATTTTCTTTTTGTTTTGCCAAATTAGGGTTAGCCAGCTAGAGCCTTCCCTTTCATTCTATTCCCTTCTCAGTATCTCAATAAGCTGAAAAACACAAAGTTAGATCTCTTGAGTGCCGAATTCTTCCTTCTCTTCTCCTCTCTTCTTCTATTTTCTTTTTCTCCTTTTCTTCTCTAGCCAAAACATTCCTATCATTCTACTCACCTCCTCTGTCAATCCCATCCTCCACAAAACCTCCATTGCCAATTGCCATAAAAGCCGAAATCTCAAAAACTCACTTCTTGTGCCGATTTCTCCAAGCCAAAATCCTTCAGTTATTTTTGTTATTTTTGATCAAATTTCACCTTCTCTAAACCCTTAATATCTGTCGGCAACATTACTTTGAAGTTATATCCTCAAATCGTCATTTTCTTCATCACTTAAAAAGCTGAAATACCATAAATTTAGGGACTCATAGCCAAAACTTTAGACCTCCTAGATTCAAGTTCTACTATCATTTAGAGGATTGATTTGTATCAGATCTGTGTAGAAATCAAAGAGGAATACGTGGTAAGTGCTCATCACCTCAGATCTAGTCTAATTTTACAAATTAGAAAAGCCGAAGTCCCTAAAATCTAGAGAGGCTGTCGATTTCGGCATAGGGCTTTAAGGGTCTTTAACTGACAATTTCTTTTCGTGATTAGTGTCTTCTAGAGGTTTTATTGAAGGCTTAGATCTTTGGAACAACTAGACTTAGATCTACTCATCGGTTTTCGGCAAGAAGGTAAGATTCTAAAGGCTTTAGGGGCATGGTTCGAATATGGGTTACTAAAAATTGGGATTGGTTGTTATGGGTTGCAATCTAAGAATTGTAGTAGTAAATTGTAGGACATCGTAAGGGATCTCAATAGCAGTCGTCACGAAATAGGTGTGTATTGAACACCCTCTCATAGTTCAATTTGACAAAAGCCGAAATGCCAAAATTTCGGCATTTCATGGGCTTGTGAGTGTGCGAGTGCTCACAAGACGTTTAGAAATCATTAGATCTGAAATCACAAAGTGGTAAGTTAGTCGTGTGTGAAATTCCGTGCACTTCAGTAATTGGGCCTCGATAGGCTAAAATTGGGCCCAATGGGCTTACGAGCCCATACGGGTAATAATAATAAAAAAATGTATAATATAAAAAAATAGGAAATAAGTATATTCTGTTAGACTGTAGAATCAAAACTGCTTAAACCGGTAAACTGGTCATAAAACTTGAATTAAATGGGCTTAAATTACTAATGGACACTGTAGGGCCCATTAGGGGTTTCAGGGCCCAATGGCTAAAATTGTGGAATTAAGATAAATAAATTACTGTGATGACAAATGGGTTAGTAAGGACAATAACATATATGAGAACCCTTAAAATTGATAAAAGTACTAAAACACCTTTAAAGGTGGAAAGTTTATAGTTTTACCCTTAGGAGCAAAATTACTGATATACCCCTAGGGTTAAGGTTGACCTGAATGCATGTTTGACTGTTACTATTTACTGCATGCCATGTTATTATTATCTAATGCATGGGACTAGTTTATTGATGGAGGAAGTACTGAAAGTGGCTTGTCCACGTACTAGAGGCTTTGCCTCAACTTACTGATATTTGAGCAGCAATACTGCAACTGTGGAGTGTAGGGCTGGGTGGGTTGAGCTATTCCCCACATGGAGTGTAGGGCTGGTACGGGTGGAGTGTAGCAGTTGGTTATAGGGTGGGTTGGGCTTGCATACACGAATATGTCTATTCTGTTCTAGAATGGGCCTATGGGCCATACTGTTATCTGAAAAGGGTCTAAGGCCCAGTTTACTGTATTCTGAAAAGGGCTTCGGCCCAGTACCCGCTGTTATCTGAATAGGGCTTAGGCCAATGGGCTTGAGCTAACTTGGGCTTTGGATGGGTTTTCCATACACACTGAGTTTTCCAAACTCACCCCCTTTCTCTTCCATCCTTGTAGGTGAGCCCTAGTTGGTGGACTTAGAGCTGGGCGGGATTCAAAGTGGCCACGAAGATTAAATTTCTGGTTTTTAAATAAGTTTCAATTAGCTTCCTTTTAAATTTTGCATTTATTTTTGATTATTTCTATTTTGGTTAAAGTTGTAATAAGGCCGCTCTATTATTTTTATTTTGGGTTTTTAAATTACTTAAATCGTTTTCAACTTGAGATTCACATCACTAAAATTGATTCCTTAAAATTGGTTAACTCTAGGGAGCATTTTATAAAAGTTACTTATTTTTAAAATATCACGATAACCGAACAAAGCTTCCGCAACGTAAATGTTTTCAAAGGAAATAAATATTTTAAATAGACTTAAACTTAATTTTTTGTTCGTGGACAAGTAATAAGCTTAAAGTGTGGCAATGGATGTGTGCATGTCTAGGATTGGATCATGGAAGAGCTAGGTACTTAAGTAGTCTAATTGACTCACCTCCTCTTTTCTTGAATCCTACCTGGTGCGCAGCCTCCATTCACTTTAATTTAAAACGAAAATATTCTTTAATCACTAAGAAAGATTTTAGATAAAACATGAATTTTATAGTAATGCTTCAATGTGACATGCTGGATTTGGCCGTAACGTCTGGGCCCGGTTTGGGGTGTTTACATTTAGTGGTATCAGAGCCAAGTTACAACAACTCGGTTGTGGATCGGGTCCAAAAAGGCTTTCGAAAATTTTTAAACCCAAGAAGGGTATTTTTGGAAAAAAAATCAATTTTCTAGAAAATTTTTGTTTTAGAGAGACTTTTTTTTTTCAAATTTGTCTTCTTCAAAATACACATGTTTTGAGAATTTGATTTTAAAGAGGTTAGATTCTGCTAAGTTTTTTGAGATCTGATGTGGCACACTGAATCCCCGACACCAAGTCTGTAAGTACTTTTTCCTTAAATACTGTACTGTACTAAAACCTTACTGTAGATAGGATTGAGACTTTACTATGATACTGTAGCTAGGTTGATAGTGAAACCATAGAGACTGAGACAGTAGGTACTAAAAACCCAAAAAGATTGAGACTGTAGCTAGGCTATAATTCTGTAAAGAACAAAAACTCTAAAATACTATCTCTGCATAAGACATATGAATAAATAGTAAAATTTTTGAGATCTTTGTAGTTATTTGATATGTGTACTAGTAATGTAGAGTATTGATATGGATTTTGAGGGTAAGCAAAGTCTGCCAACTTCGGGTAGCGGTAACTCGGAGCTTAGTACTGAGGCACTGGCCGAGTTAGTAAGGAAAGTGGTAGAGGAAGTATTGGATACCAAAATTAAGAAAATTAGGGAAACGCTTCATGTAACGCCCCAATTTTTGGGAATTCTGTGTATGTTGGCAAATTTAAAACTTCTGTGTTCTATCTGTGTGAGTGTAGGTTTAATTATGTTAGTGGGCCTCTAGAAAGCCCAAGCGTAAGTTAAAACTCGGTAATTTTAGTTAATTCTAGTTCCATAAGAAAAGGGGTTCTGGTTAACTGGGCTTTTAGGTATTAACGGGGTAAAATAAAACACAAGGAAACCTGTGGTAAGTTGGCATGTGACGCCACTTGGGGGGCTTTAGAGGTGGCGTGTGGATGACCAAGGAGAGCTAAGGTTCAAGTCGCAAGGTAAGCAAATTAGTGATATTAATTTTTATGTACAGAAAGGTAAGCAATGGAACTGAAGTGAAAGTCTGTCAGGAGAGGATTTAGGAGCTGATAAGGGAGAGGATTTAGGAGCTGATAAGGGAGAGGATTTAGGAACTGATACGGGAGAGGATTTAGGAGCTGATTAGGGACAGCAGTGTTGGCCGAATGGTGGACTTTTGAGGAGCAAGAGTTGGCTGGCCAAGGGGTGCTTTAGGGGGGCAATTTCGTCTAGGTTAAGTGCCAGTATAAGTTCGGCATTAGGGGTAAGTTTGCCATTTTTTCTGAACATCCTTCCTCCTCTTCTCTTCTTTTCTTTTTCTCTCCATCTATTTTCTCCTCTTCTTTTCTCCATAGCCGAATCCTTCCACCACTCTGTCCTACACAACTTTCTTACCATTGTTTTAAGCCTATAGTCGATTGCCTCAAAAAGCCGAAATCCCGAAGGCCTGATTTCTTTTGTGCCATTTTCTTCTAGGAAAAACCCTCTTATTTTTCCCTCATTTTCTTGACTGATTCTCTTATCCTCTGAACCCCAAATTTCTGTCGACAAAGCCACTACAAAACCTCAAATTTTCTTCACTGTTACAAAAAGCCGAAAACGCATAGCCATAGGGTCATAGCCGAATTTTAAGATCATTGAAGGCTCGACTTTTGTTATCATTTGAGGGGTAGATCTGCATCAGAATTGAGTGGGAGTTAATTGGAATCATTGACTGAAGGAACCAGTGGTAACTTTTTTTAACTTAATCCTTATTTCAGGTTTTAGAAAAGCCGAAACCCCTAAAGGTTAGGGGGCTGTCGATTTGGGCATGTAGCTTTAAGGGATGTTATAACTGTTTTATTTTGATAGTAGTGGGATTAGAAGGCTGCTGATCGAAGGCTTGGACAAGAGGAACGACTGGATCTAGACATAATCGCTAACCTCGGCAAAGGTAGGATCGCTAGTGCCTAAGGTGCTTTTGGCCGAATGTGGTAAGGCGTTATTAAGTAGTTCGTTTTTGATAAGTTAGATTAACGTGTTAGAAATCCAATTGTAGGTAGTACGTGTGTGGATCTCGTCAGCATATCGTCACAAATAGGTGTGTAACTGACGCCCTCTTATAGACTAGATCGGCAAAAGCCTAAAAGGTGGTATTTTGAGAACATGCAAGTGTGTGAATACTCATGAGATTAATAGTTGATGTATACGGTAGATTAAAATGATAAGACTGTAGAGTGCACGATTCTGTGCATTTCGATATTTTTGGGCTTAATGGGCCAAAGTCGGGATAGTGGGCCAACGGGCCCAATTCGGTAAGAAAATGCGGTAAGTGTTTCTGGTCGTACGTAAATGGATATGCTACGCATGAAAACCCTAATAATAGTTGAATTACTTAAATACCCCTATGTATGGAAATTACTGATATACCCTTAGGTGCAAAATTACCATTATACCCCTAGGGTTACTTTTGACTGAAAAGCATGATGATTTAATTCTGTATGATGTATGCCATGACTGTATATCTGTTGCATGGGGACATGGGTCATATTATGGAGGAAGTGTCCTGGTGGCTATGCCACAATTATCTAATCTGGTGGCTTTGCCACATATATCTATTCTGGTGGCTCTGCCACGATTATCTGTTCTAGTGACTCTGTCACATTATCTGTTCTGGCAGCCATGCTGCATATTTCTGTGGCGTGTAGCGGTTGGGTGGGTCGAGTAGTCCCCCCACATGGTGAAAGGTTGGTATGGGGGTGCATGTGGTTGGATATGGGTTGGGTACTGCATAAACTTGTGATATCTATTTTGTTATGTTATTGGCCTATGGGCTTTATTCTGAATTCTGTTTCGGCTAAGGCCAACTTATTCTATTTCTGTGGTTTGAGTTGATATAGGCTATGGTTGGGTTAATTTACACACTGAGTTTCCCCAAACTCACCCCTTTATTTTTCATCCACGCAGGTAATCCCCAACCATAGTGGGCTTGGAACTGTGATGGATTCAGAGTGGCCACACGTTCTACAAGTTTGACTCTCTTCCGGTGAGCTGGACATTTATTTTACATTTAAGGTTTCGGTTTCTTTTTAAATTGTAATAAGGCCGCTTACTTATTTTTGATAGTTTTAATATGTTTTTATTAAGGTAGGTAAACTTATATTTAACTGTTGGAATTGGACAGCTTTAGGGCGTGTTTTCAAAAATAGTAATTGATTTCAAAATAACACGACATCAAGCAAAGCTTTCGCAATGAAAATACTTTTCCAAAATTAATCACTTTTCCAAAAAAGAACTTAATCAAGTTGGTTTCCTGGAAATATACGTGACGTTAAGGTGTGGTAATGGCAGTGTGCATGTCTAGGATTGGATCCGAAAGGAGCTTGGTACTTAAACAGTCTGATGGACTCACCTCCTTTTTTCCAGTTTCTTACCTGGTGCACAGCTTCCATTCACTTTAACCCGCATTGAAATTATCTTATAAAACACCAAGTAAGTTTTTCTAGAACAATAACCTGAAATGTTTTGAACGCTTTGATGTGACATGTTGGATCCGGCCATAACGTCTGGGCTTCAAGTAGGGTGCTTGGAGTGTAAGAAAAGGAAGGATCCTAGTTCTCAGAGAATAGAGACTCGTTCTGTGAAACATGTTAAGACACGACCAAACTTTCCAACCTGCAAGAACTGCAACGGGCGTCATCCGGGTGAATGCCATAGGAAGTCAGGAGCATGCTTTAGATGTGGGTCCAAGGAGCATCGAGCTCAGGATTGCCAAGCTTATTTTATTTAAGTGTGTGTTACGAGTTGTATGCGTACTTGATAGATGTTTCTTTACTTTGGTAATTAGAAGTTCTGGGCCGTACTAAGAATTATTTTTAATAAGAGTGCGCAGCAGAAGCATAGTGGTTTGACTTGAGTAATACGGTTAGTTGATAATTTGAAAATTTCGAGGACGAAATTTCTTTAAGGGGAGTAGAGTTGTAATGCCCCGATTTTTAGGCCTAGAAGTATTGGGCCTTGAGTCTGGGTTTGGGTGGAAAATGGCCCGAATAAATTGGATGTTATTATTATTATTTCGTATGTTTAGTTTAGCAATTAAATAAATTACGAAGGGTTTATGGTGTGGGAAAAAAGGCCCAAGAGTAAATTTAATTCGAGGTAATTCCTGAATTTTAATTTTGGGAGAGAGGGTTCTGGCGATATGGGCTTTTAAAGTTGAGGTGGTAAAATAGGACACAAAAAGATCTGTGGTAAAGTGGCATGTGGCGCCACCTAGGTGTTTGGGGAGTGACGTGTGGATGTTTAGGGGGAGCTAGAGTTCAAGTCACAAGGTAAGCATATTGCTACTTTTTTTTTTGTGTGTGCATGTGATGGGCATGTGATAGAGCTTAAGTGGAAATTTGGCTAGGGCTTTAGGAAGGTTGGGCCATGAGTCTGAATGGCCATTAGGGCAACCTTTATTTTCTTTTTGTTTTGCCAAATTCGGGTTAGCCACCTAGAGCCTTCCCTTTCATTCTATTCCCTTCTCAGTATCTCAAAAAGCCGAAAAACACAAAGTTAGATCTCCTGAGTGCCGAATTCTTCCTTCTCTTCTCCTCTCTTCTTCTATTTTCTTTTTCTCCTTCTTTTCTTCTCTAGCCAAAACATTCCTACCATTCTACTCACCCCTCTGTCAATCCCATCCTCCACAAAACCTTCATTGCCAATTGCCATAAAAGCCGAAATCCCAAAAACTCACTTCTTGTGCCAATTTATCCAAGCCAAAACCCTTCAGTTATTTTTGTTCTTTTTGATCAACTTTCATCTTCTCTAAACCCTTAGTATCCTTCGGCAGCATTACTTCGAAGTTATAGCCTCAAATCATCATCTTCTTCATCACTTAAAAAGCTAAAATACCATAGATTTAGGGACTCATAGCTGAAACTTCAGACCTCCTGGATTCCACTTCTACTATCATTTAGAGGATACATCTACATCAGATTTGTGTAGAAATCAAAGAGGAATAAGTGGTAAGTGCTCATCACCTCAGATCTAGTCTTATTTTACAAATTAGAAAAGTCGAAGTCCCTAAAATCTAGGGAGGCTGTCGATTTGGGCATAGGGCTTTAAGGTTCTTTAACCAACAATTTCTTTTGGTGATTAGTGTCTTCTAAAGGTTTGATCGAAGGCTTGGATCTTTGGAACAACTAGACTTAGATCTAGTCATCGGTTTTCGGCAGGAAGGTAAGATTCTAAAGGCTTTAAGGGCATGGTTCGAATATGGGTTGCTGAATATTGGGATTGGTTGTTGTGGGTTGCAATCTAAGAATTGTGGTAATCAATTGTAGGACATCGTAAGGGATCTCAATAGCAGTCGTCGCGAAACAGGTGTGTATCGAACACCCTCTCATAGTTCAATTCGGCAAAAGCCGAAATGCCAAAATTCTAGCATTTCATGGGCTTGTGAGTGTGCAAGTGCTCACAAGACGTTTAGAAATCATTAGATCTAAAATCGCAAAGTGGTAAGTTAGTCGTGTGTGAAATTTCGTGCACTTCGATAATTGGGCCTCGATAGGCTAAAATTGGGCCCAGTGGGCTTACGAGCCCATATGGGTAATAATAATAAAAAAATAAAAGTATAATATAAAAAAATAGGCAATAAGAATGTTCTATTAGACTGTAGAATCGAAACTACTTAAACCGGTCAACTAGTCATAAAACTTGAATTAAATGGGCTTAAATTGCTAATGGACACTGTAGGGCCTATTAGGGGTTTTAGGGCCCAATGGCTAAAATTGTGGTATTAAGATAAATAAATTACTGCGATGACAAATGGGCTAGTAAGGACCGTAAAATTTATGAGAACCCTTAAAACTGATAAAAGTACTGAAATACCTTTATAGGTGGAAAGTTTACAGTTTTACCCCTAGGAGCAAAATTACTAATATACCCTTAGGGTTAAGGTTGACCTGAATGCATGTTTGACTGTTACTATTTACTGCATGTCATGTTATTATTATCTGATGCATGGGACTGGGTTATTGATGGAGGAAGTACTAAAAGTGGCTTGTCCACGTACTAGAGGCTTCGCCTCAACTTATTGATATCTGAGCAGCAATGCTGCAACTGTGGAGTGTAGGGCTGGGTGGGTTGAGCTATTCTTCACATGGAGTGTATGGCTGGTACGGGTGGAGTGTAGTGGTTGGTTATAGGTTGGGTTGGGCTTGCATACACGAATATGTCTGTTCTGTTCTAGAATGGGCCTATGGGCCATACTGTTATCTGAAAAGGGGTTAAGGCCCAGTTTATAGTATTCTGAAAAGGGTTTCGGCCCAGTACCCGTTGTTATCTGAATAGGGCTTAGGCCCAATGGGCTTGAGCTGACTTCGGCTTTGGATGGGTTTTCCATACACACTGAGTTTTCCAAACTCACCCCTTTCTCTTCCATCCTTACAGGTGAGCCCTAGTTGGTGGACTTGGAGCAGGGCGAGATTCAGAGTGGCCACGAAGATTAAATTTCTGGTTTTTAAATAAGTTTCAATTAGCTTCCTTTTAAATTTCGCATTTATTTTTGATTATTTCAATTTTGGTTAAAGTTGCAATAAGGCCGCTCTATTATTTTTATTTTGGGTTTTTAAATTACTTAAATTGTTTTCAACTTGAGATTCACATCACTTAAATTGATTCCTTAAAATTGGTTAACTCTAGGGTGCGTTTTATAAAAGTTACTTATTTTCAAAATATCACGATAACCGAGCAAAGCTTCCGCAATGTAAATGTTTTCAAAGGAAATAAATATTTTAAATAGACTTAAACTTAATTTGTTGTTTGTGGACAGTAATAAGCTTAAAGTGTGGCAATGGATGTGTGCATGTCTAAGATTGGATCATGGAAGAGCTAGGTGCTTAAGCAGTCTAATTGACTCACCTCCTCTTTTCTTGAATCCTACCTGGTGCGCAGCCTCCATTCACTTTAATTTAAAATGAAAATATTCTTTAATCACTAAGAAAGATTTTAGATAAAACATGAATTTTATAGTAACGCTTCAATGTGACACGCTTGATTCGGCCGTAACGTCTGGGCCGGGTTTGGGGTGTTACAATATGCACTTAATATTAGAAAAGTATCTGCCAAAGACTATAAAGAAATTTAGAATCTTCAAGTTGAGGAATTCAACAAAAAATACGCCATGGTAATATGGGTAAATATTTACTAAGTTCGTTTAATCTTACAAATGTCTATTTTTAATGCAGGTTCTAAGAATATATGTAAGATAAACTTCACTACCATTTCTAATAATTTTTTGAGAGAACAAAGCCAAAAATATATTTGGTGCACAATCTGTTACACAAGCCTCAACACATAGAAAACGAGATCCAATTCATTAAATGGTAGTAGCATTAAATTCAACAAGAAAATCATAACCTCGGGCTTTTAGTGGACACATTTTACAAATCTGATTAATTAAGAATACTAACCTAGTGGATTTGTTACCCTGACAGTGTAACTAGTTGACTTAACATGTGTTCTCTTCTGTTTACTAATGTAGTGCATATTTCGGAATATGTTGACCTAGGTTAAATCAATGCATAGACATTAATATCAAAAGGAGAGAACGCATCGACAATAACGTCTGGAGCATAAGCTTCCTCAGGAGCTCTAATAGCATAAGCGTTGGCAGGTGCTCTAGCCTCTAACCGTTCAAGCGTATTAACAGCTTTTCCTCGACAAGGTGTAACACCTTTACTATTTCTAAACTTTTTACCTCTTTGTGGAGTAGTCTTAGGTCTAACAATTTGATTCACAGAGTTGTTGTATCATTTCAGACAATTCTTGAGGAAATGATCAGTGGAACCTCATCTGAAAAAAATTTCCCATTTTGATCCAACACTTGTCAAAATAACTTTTAGTGCAATTCTCACAAACCAATTTCTTCACATTTCTGACACTGTTCACACTAGTAGCCGGTGAACTTATGGATATTAGGTTACTTCTATCTCTACCGGTGAATCCTGAAGTGGAAGTGAATCGACTAGCATCATTTCAAAATTTGTTGCTGGAGAAGTCTAAACTGATCTTGTCACACCTAGTATTTTTATTTATCATTTCGTTAAATTATGGAACAAGGAAGTAAGTAGTCAAGTGGTTGAGGGCCTAATTTAATTTTTAGAGAACCTAGGTTCAATTTCAACCATCCACACATTCTTTTCTTAGATTTTTGGCATCATAAATTAATGGTCAACACCCCTTGCTGTCCACCCCATTGTTGCCCTTTGGGGAAGATTCTTTCCTCTATTCATGAGTCAATTTTCCCCTAATACCTCTCCATATCACTCCATGATCCACTTTTGGTGCCTATGTTCCCCTTATTGCCAAATTCTCCTCACTTACCATACCTTGGTCAACCATGCACCTAGATACTCTTCATTTTTATTTTTATTCTCCTCATTTCATCTTTTTTCTCTTTTCTCTTCCTTCTACCACCACCCTATTGTTGCCTTGTGGGGAATATCTTTCCTCTTTTGATGAGTCAATTTTCCCCCAATACCTCCCATTTTCACTGCATGATCCACTTTTGCTTCCAATAGAGAAATCGATGGTGATTTAGGGTGTTTTTCTTGGTATTTAATGGAGGTTTAAGGCTTTAATGTTGATAGAAATCAAGAGAATATAGTTTAGAAATAAAAAATTGCTTGCAAGAGCAAGAGGAAGCAAGGGACGACATGCACAAGCTTTGGAATGGAAGCTATCATGAATATGAAACTATAAATGGGGGTTTTAGGTTGAATTGAAAATCTAGTCTAATTGCGTCTTAAAAACATTAAGTTTTGACTCTTTTACAAATTGGTCCTATTTTCAAAATTAAAGGTATTTAAAACTCATTTTCAGAAATTGAGTTAATTTTCTAAAAACCATAGCCGAAAACATCTACAGTGTACCATGTCACAAAATTTTGAACACTTTAAGGCTAAAATCCCAAAAATACCCCTAAAATTCCTAGGCCTTATTTTGGGGTGTTACAGACTTGTCCACATTATTGGTGTGTTATTGGATGCATGAGTTCCAGGGAACTCATTATGGTGTGTAGTAGAAATGGGTAAGAACCATTTTCTGCAAAATTTGCAGTGTTTCTGAAAAAGTGTTGCATTAACATTGTCATTGTGCATTCTAATAAACATGATTTTGTGATTGTATATTTATATTTATATGATCTATTAAACTAATGATGTTTGTATTAATTTATGTTGTTATGATTTTTGACCAGCACTAGGCTTTAAAAGCTCACCTCCTTTAAATTTTGATTTTTCAGATAATAATCAAGGTAAGGATGGGCTCAACTTTCGGAGGTGCACTCGAAAATTTTCTGAAAAACTACTTTATTTTGGTACTTGATATTTTGGGGTTTGTTTTTATTTCTATGGACTGTGGCTTGGGACTTTCCTTTAGATTTTGATTTTTGGGATTGATTTGAATGATTAGAGTTTTAAAATTATCACCTAAAGATTATTTATGAAAGTGGTTAATAAAATCAGATTTTTCATAATAATGCCTTAACTAAAAGATCATAATTTTCAAACTCAACATTTTATTTTCGAAACTCAACACTACCTACTCATTAAACTGAAATTTTACATGATATATCAAATCTATGTTTTCAAAATAATGAATGAATTTTAGTTATGTTATTTTTCCACTATGACATTTACTTCGAAAATAAAGTTTTCTGAAAAACCATCAATACTTGAGTTTTTTCTAAAAATAGACGTTTTTGACAAATTCTTTTAAAAGGAAATCTATAGATAATTTTGGCTTTTCTTAATCTGAATCAACATGGCATCTTAAAATTAAGGACGATTAATAAGAGAAATTAGTTAAACGATTTTCTGTGTCATCATTATGGCCAATGTGATCTACAAGATTCGGTCATAATGTATAGTCTGAGTTTACGGGGTTATAGATCTAGCAGATCCTCATTTTCTAAATTCTTGAGATTTCATATCTTACTGCTTTTATCTTTACATATTTCTTCCATTTTTTGTGCATGCTAAAACAATTCCACAATTTCCCACAATTTCAAAGCTCCAACTAACATTCAGATTTCATCATTCAAACCATCTTCAAATTGGATACACATTTATTCTTTTAGTTGGCAGAATACCCTAAGCATATTTACTCAAACAGGCAAATTCCCATTCATACTCGGTTACAGACCAATTTCCTTGCTTTAATATGATGGGCGTTTTCTTATTTTTCTCTAGGTATAAGTGACTAACATATTTCTTTTTGAATTATTTCTTCTGTCTTTCAATAATGAAATTGCACATTTTAGGCTGCCTTTGAGTGAACACATTAATTTTGCAAAGACTCACTATGTATTCTCAAGCTTGTAACAGCCCAATTTTAGGCCTAATCAGAACAGTGATTTTCAGACCACAAATTTGATGGGAAAAAATTCATTTTTATTATATTTTTATGTTCTTTGATTTCACGGAATGATTTTTTGTAAATTTCATATGAAAATTTTGATGTTTGGGCACTTAATTTAGTCAAAAGGACTAAATTGTAAAAAGTGCAAAACTTGAGTTCTAGAAGCTAAAGGTGTCTAATTGCTATGAAATTTTAAATTGGAGGTCCTCAAATGGTAATTAGACCATTGGTTAATTTTTGGACAAAAATGGACGTGAAATAGGTGAAATAGAATATTTTAAGTTAGGGGCATTTTGGCCATTTAGTAATTAAAATGAATTAAAAACAAAATTGAAAGCCAATTTTTGTCCATCTTCAATCCCATGGACGAAATTCACAAGGGGAAACCATGGCTAGGGTTTTTAAAGCTTCCAAGCTCGATTGTAAGTCCGTTTTAGCCCTGTTTTTAATTATTTTCATGTTTTTAAAATGCTCGTAACAAAATCTATCTATTTCTACCACTAATTTGAGATATAGTAAAAGTCTAGGGTTTTGAACCATGATGAATATATGTGTATTTTTTGTTTTTAATGGTAGAAAATGCATGTTTATGGTTAGAGAAACAACTTTTACTAATTGATTTTCGATGAAAATGCTGAAAAGGACTAAATTGGAAAATTTATAAAATATGTCATAAAAGTGTGATTTAATGAAAAATGTGGACTGCTATAAGCATAAAAGAGGTTCGGCTAGGCTTGGGAATTGAAGAAATTGAATAAATTTCATTTTTTGAGCTTAGGGGCAAAAATATAAATATGTCAAACTTTAGGGGACAAAATATAATTTTCATAATATGATTTTTGGGTCACATTAAATAATGTGACTAATAAGTGAGCTAAATTTGCTATTATAGATCAAGAAAAATGATATTCAGGCCTATAACGACGGAAAAGCAAGTATTTGACGGTTAGGTCCTTTTCACCATTTTTGGTATTGAGGTAAGTTAACACCTCGGATCCATATCCATCGCCGGAATAGGGTTATGAGGCATTATCGGATAACACACTTCATTCTCATACATTTAAGTATTCATAATCAAAACTCATTCAGAACATTCAAAATGTCCCTTATAAGGCTCTACGAGACCTTAAAACATGCTTAGAAGGGGTTCGGGACTAAACCAATAACATTCAAAAACATAGGGAAAACAAAGAAAATTTTCAAAAATACTGACTTGCACTACAAAGTAGAGGACACGGCCATGTGCCAGCCCGTATGCAACATACGACCAATAGACACGCCTGTGTGCCTAGACTGTGTCAAAACTATAGGGTATACTGACTTTAAATTGTAGGGTATCCCAAGGGACATACGGCCGTGTACCAAGGCCATGTGTCACACATGGTCGAGCCACACGCACGTGAACTCAGCCGTGTCGAGTGAAAATAGACTTGGTTTAAGTCACATTTCTCACCATTCTCAATCATACCTAAACCACATCAAATTGAATCATTTCTAAACATATATATGCATCCAAACTATGCCAATTTACCACATATTATACCGTCTAATATCAACCATCTAAATTACTCAATTCCACAACCAAAGCATACCATTTCACTATGCCAAAAACATCAAAAATACATAACTACTCAATGGATTTACCCATCAACTTATTATCTATTTTATAATTCAACATATACCATATGGTCATCTCAAATCAAATCACAATATGCTAGCTTTTAAGGACAAGCACATCAATTAATAACTAATCAAACTAACCAACACATCATCACACCAAATAAGCCAACATATAAGGCATTATATACATCATATATTTAACTTATCAACCACATAACTTAAGCCAAATTAAATGGCCAAATTTACATCAACATTTACAAGCCAAATCACATGACTAAAGCCACAACTCAAAACATATAAAGATGACACTAGCCTATACATGCCATATACCATATATACAAAGCTTCCAAAAATATCAATGAGATGATCGATAGTGCGATGACATTTCCTGTAACACCCCTTACCCATGTTTGACACTGGAACAAGATACGAGGCATTACCAGACTTAATCACTAATCATCATATAAAAACCGATTCATAATTAATAACATAATCAAGACTATCTACATTAAATGACTTTATACAATAGAGACCTTCAAATAACATAGGTCAGCATTTTAAGCCAATTCCTAGCAACTTAATAACAATTAAACGAGTCTCCATACATGCCAAAGACTTAAAATACTTTAAAACCTTTATATATCGATCAATAGTTTGATAGTGTGATTTAACCTCCAGCGACCTCCAACTCGAGCTAACATCTGCGACACTATAGGAAAAAGGAAAGGAAGGGAGTAAGCATTATAGCTTAGTAAGTAAGTATGTAAATATTAATAAACAATACATTATCATACTTTAAACAAAGTCTCAATATGTTCCCGGAATATTTCTATCACAAACACACATACTTTCACTATTACAATCATAAACAGGTTCAAAATAAACTGTCTAGCAGAGTACAAGAAACTAAATTATTTATTTCTAGAGCTACAAAACTCCAAATTACAAACCGTTAATTTTCATTAAAACTATATTCACATATATTCTTACCATAAAATTTTCAAAATTTTTGGTCTATCCAATTAGTATAATTTATTCATTGAAATTACCCCTGTTTCACTGCTCAACTTTTCTGACCACTCTTCACTACGAATCAATTTTATCCTTGTACAGAATTCAAAGGATGTTCTGGTTTATTTCATTTGAAACTAGACTCATTAAGGATTTCAATAATATAAATTATATCCCATAATTATTGTTTTAAAATTTTTAATGGTTTTTCCAAGTCAGAACAGGGGATCACGTAGTCATTCTAAACCAGTCTCTCAAAAACTTAAATATCTCATAATATAGAATTCCTTTGCTTGCTTTGTTTCTGTTATATGAAAATAGACTCATTAAACTCTAATTTGATAACTTATTCAGCCTCTGATTCAATTTCTACTATTTTTGGTAAATTTTTAGATTCATGTCACTGCAACTATCCAGAACAGTTTTATTGTCAATTTTGATCTTTCACACTTCAATTGTATTCATCACTTTCCCATAACAATCTTTCCAATTTCCAATCACATATCGAGTATATTGCTCATGAGTTACACACATATATACTTACACTTATCATCACAAAGTCATACACAATTTCATTTAATCAATTTCCCAATTGAACACTTCGGAATAATAAAGATACGCAATGGTATCGCACATAGCCCACCTTTAAAATCGAAGCTCTCTTGTAAAATAGTGGCCTTCACTTAGCACCACTCATGTGACCTAGCTCGATTGTATACATAATTTTGGCTCTCTTGTACACATGGTGAACACTTAGTACCACCCATGTGACCTAGCCAGTTTATCTCCTAGCTCTCTTGTCTACATGGTGTCATTCACCTGGAACCACGCATACAACCTAGCTACATATATCCCGTAGCTCTCTTGTCTACATGGTGTGCACATAGTATCACCCATGCGACCTAGCTACATCATATGTCTCGTAGCTCTCTTGTACACATGATGTGCACTCAGCACCATACATGTGACCTAGCTACATACCATCTGTATCATCCAATCTTTCCGAAGGTTCAATCGGGATTTCTCTCTCTTTCTAATACATGATTCCATACTTCCAGTAGTCAATTATGATTCAAAAATCAGCTACAATACATAAAATATGCTGAAATACAAAAACATAATAAAGATAATGTATTATTTACATACAAACTTACATACTTTCTCATTTCCATGTCGAATTAATATTGAACATTTAAATCATCATAATTATACTTACTTTCAACACCTCGGCAATCATAGTAAATATATCAGTTTTACATTGAAACATGCATAAATTAATGCTTATTATACATATGAACTTACCTTGATACTAAAACGGCCATTTTACCAACTTTCTCGATTTTCAATTTTTCTCCCATTCTAGATTCAAATCTCATTTTTCGGGATCTAAAACATCATATTTTACTTATTTAATTAATGTACTATTTACAACGGTCCTTAACTCAAACTTTTGTAAAATTACAATTTTGCCCCTAAACTTTTGAATATTTACACTTTTTCCCCTAGGCTCGGAAATTAAACTTCATCCCTTATTCTTATGTTTTATGACATGCTGATCATTTTTTCCTTCTATGACAACATCAAATTCTCACTCTAACACATAGTTATGAACAATAACAACCTTTACCGATTAAGCCGTTTTACTCATTTTTGCTTAAAATAGCTTAGCAAAAGTTGTTTAACATAATTTCAGCCTTCATATTCTACCAGAAAACATCAAAATAAACACATTTAACCTATGGGTATTTTTCCAAATATGAACCCTAGCTTAAATTATTGCTAGAATAAGCTTAATCAAGTTACCGAGATTCCAAAATCGTAATGAACTTGAAAAACGGGGCTAGAACGGACTTACTATTGAGCTTGGAAAGCTTGAAAACCCTAGCCATGGCTTCCCCCATGTTAATTTCGGCCTCCAAGAAAAAGATGAGTCAATTTTGGCTTTATTTTCCCTTTTTATTTCTTTTAATTACCAAATGACTAAAATGCCCTTAAGGCCTTTCTTTAAAATTTTGTCCTATTCATGCTCATTTTTGTCCAAACGAAATATAATGGTCTAATTTCCATTTAAGGAGATCCTGTTTAAACCCCTATTTCAATCAAGTACTTATGAATTAGAACACATATTTTGCAACTTTTGCAATTTAGTCCTAAAAGTCCAATTAAGCACTTTATCAGTAAAATTACTTAACGATATTTTTACACAATATTTTAATCAATAAATAAACCTTAAAACTGTATCAGAATAAATTTTTCAAATTCAAATTCGTGGTTCTAAAACCATCATTCCGTTTAGGCCCTAAATTGGGCTGTTACAGCAACTTCTGCAAATAAGCCCTAATAGGCAAATTAAACATGCAATCTATAAAATTTCTTATCAATACTCTAACACATGCATCTAATCACTCTGTAAATCTTAAAATTAATCGAAATAAACTTTTCTATCTCAAATTTGTGGTTTCGCAACCACTATTCCATTCAGGCCCTATTTCGAGATGTTACATTTCCCGACAATCCCAAAGTCTGAGCTGGCTTCGATGATCTAAAAACATGGAAAGAACACACAAAGTAAGCTTTAAAAGCTTAGTAAGTCATACGCAAATAAATTATCAAATGAACATTAGCATGATTATTTCAACATGGCTAAACATGAACAATCTCATGTACATAACGATCACACCTTTAACATTCATAGTTCATATCATCATCTCAAATACTATACTTACCTTGTTTTCATGAACATTTATCTTTGCACGTAACTGAATCCTTTAGCTCAATTTCACATTCGATCTTAACTCAACATTGCCCGTTGAACCATTTGGAATCAGTAAGGATACTCGGATAGCTCGAAAAGCTTGTACAATGCCAGCATCCCAGACGACGTCTTACATGTAATCAAATATCGATGCCACTGTCCCAGACAGGGTCTTACACGAAATCATATACGATGCCAATGTCCCAAACATGGTCTTACACGTAAATCCCAAATCAATGCCAACGTCCCATACTTGGTCTTACATGAAATAACATATCAGAATCCTATGTCATGACATATGTATCCTAACTATTCCTATGGTTCGTATGGGACTTCCAGACGTTGTAATTCAATCATTTCAAGCTTGTAGTTACTTCCCCCATACTTATATCAATTTGACATACACATATATAGTTACTAAAATTCAATTCAACACAATTAAATACATTTTCATATGAAGTTAACAACAATTATTTACTTATGAACTTACCACATACAGAGACAAACGAATCGGAACGGCTATTCGACAACTTTTGATTTCCCCCGATCGAAATTCGATTTCTACTTTTCTTGATCTAAATTAATATAATTTAACTTATTTAGTTACATAACTACTCAAATTCATCCAAAAACACATAAAAGGGAAATTTGCACTTTAGCCCCCAACATTTTACATTTTTCACAATTTTGTACCTATTTCATAAAACACAAGATATTCAAACTTTCACCACACCTAAGCTTGGCCGAATTTCATTAAGGTCCCTAGCAGCCCATTTATTTCACATTTTGACCCCTCAATTTACAAAATTCACAATTTAATCCTAAATAGGCATTTTTACTAAAAATCACTTAATTAAACATGACAATCTAACAACATATATTTATTTTTCATCATCAAACACAAAAATCATCAAGCTATCAACAATGGCAAATCTCAAATTCATCATCAATTCCTAAAATTAAAGCATAGGCTACCTAAAACACGAAGCAACAATTTCAAAAACGTAAAAATTATCAAAAACGTAGCTAAACACATATCTTAATCAAACTCGAACATGGCTGAACCCTAGAAACTCATTGTCCTCTTCTTTTTCTCTTAATATTTGGCTATATGGATGATAATAACACCAAATTTTTATTTTGGTTTTATTAATGTTAACTTAATAGCCATTTTACAATTTTAACCCTTACTAAAAACATTATAATTCACATAACATAAGGCCCATTAATTTCCATGCATATTTCTAATGGTTAAATTACATCATAAGGATCCCACATTATAAAAACCATAACAACGTAGTACTTTAACAAATATCTAGCCACTTTTACATTTTACATGATTAAGTCATTTTTTTTAAAATCGATCACACAAATGATAGAATTTTCACACAAAAATTTCACACGTATCACATATCATGTTGTAAACACAGAAAATAATATTAAAATATTTTTCTGACTTAGATTTGTGGTCTCGAAACCACTGTTCCGACTAGGGTCTAACCTGGGCTGTTACAACTCTTCCCCCCACAGGGATTTTCATCCCCGAAAATCTTACCAGCAAATAGGTTTGAGTAATGTTCCCTAATAGCATCCTCGGGCTCCCACGTAGCTTCTTCAATCTTGTGCCGATGCCATAAGACTTTCACTGAAGATATTTTTTTATTTTTCAATTCTTTAACCTCGTGATCTAAATCCAGATCAGTTCCTCTTCATATGACATATCAGACTTAATTTCAATTTTAAACAGAGAGATTATATGCGAAGGATCAAATTGATAACGTCCAAGAATGGATACATGAAATACATTATGAATCTTTTCTAGCTCAGATGGCAACAACAATCTTTAAACAACAGGCCCTATACGCTCAATAATCTCATACGGCCCAATAAATCTCAGACTCAATTTGCCTTTACGACCGAATCAGAGTATTTTCTTTCATGATGAGACTTTAAAAAACACTTTGTCTCTAATCTGAAATTCAACATCTTATCGTTTCAAGTCTGCATATGATTTTTGACGAGCTGATGTTGATTTCAGACTATCGCGAATCACTTTCACTTTCTGTTCAGTTTCTTTAATCAAATCAACCCCGAGTATCTTATTCTCACTCTCAGTCCAATACAAAGGTGTTCAGCATTTGCGACTGTACAAAGCTTCATAAGGTGCCATTTCTATACTTGATTAAAAGCTATTATTATATGCAAATTCAGTCAATGGCAAGTATCGTTCCCACGTACCTTCGAACTCAAGAATGTAACATCTCAACATATCCTCGAGTATCTAAATAATCTGCTCGGATTGACCATCTGTTTGTGGATGAAAAGCAGTACTAAAATGTAGCTTCATACCTAATGCATCTTGCAGCTTCTCCCAAAACCGCGATGTAAATCTTAGATCTCTATCTGAAACAATAGAAATAGGTACTCCGTGCAATCTCACAACCTCAGAGATATACAAATCAGCAAGCTTATCGAGCGAATAATCCGTGCGTATCGGAATTAAATGGGCAAATTTAGTCAGTCTATCAACCACTACCCATACCGCATCCTTCTTACTCAGTGACATAGGCAAACCCAAAACAAAATCCATCGAAATTCTGTCCCATTTCCATTTGCAAATCATAATCAGCTGTAGTAATCCAGAAGGTACTTGATGCTCAGCTTTGACTTGCTAACAGATTAAACATTTTGAAACGAATTCAGAGATATCACTCTTCATACCAGGCCACCAATAAAACTATTTCAGATCGTTATACATTTTCGTACTTTCCGAATGTACAGATAATTGACTGCTATGGGCTTCAGTTTAAATTATTTGAATTAACTATAAATTTCTTGGAACACAAATTCAGTCTCCGAACCTCAAACAACCCTCAGCATCAATTCAAAAATCTGAATCAATAATCAAATCACATTGAGTCTGTTTTGCTATCAATTCATTATCAACTTTCTAAGCTTCACAAATCTACTGCATAAATAACAGTCTCACTTTCAACTCTGCTACAATAAAACCATCATCAGATAAACCCAAATATGCATTCATCGCACGAAGACCAAACAAAGATTTTTGACTTAAAGCATCAGCAACAACATTGGCCTTTCCTGGATGGTAGTCAACCACTAGCTCGTAACCTTTTAACAACTCTAACCATCTTCAATGTCGTAAATTTAGATCTTTCCGAGTCATTAAATATTTTAAGCTTTTGTGATCAAAATAAACATGACATTTCTCACTGAACAGATAGTGACGCCAAATCTTCAACGCAAACACGATAGCTTCTAATTCTAAATCGCGCGTTAGGTAATTCTTTTCATGTGACTTTAATTGTCTCGAGGCATAAGCTATGACTTTGCCTTCCTGCATTAAAACATAGCCTAGACCGTTCAATGATGCATCACTATAAATTACAAATTCTTTACCCGATTTTGGCTGAACTAACACTGGAGCTTCTGTTAATAAGGCTTTCAACTGCTCAAAACTTTTCTGGCACTTGTTCGACCACTCAAATTTAACATCTTTCTGAAGTAGTCTTGTCATCGGGGTTGCAATCATAGGGAAACTCTTTACGTACCATCTATAATAACCAGCAAGTCCCAGAAAACTTTAGACTTCAGATACATTCCTTGGAGGCTTCCAGTCTAGTATAGCCAAAATCTTGCTCGGATCAACCCGAATACTTGATGCTGATACAATGTCCCAGAAAACTGACTTCTCGTAACCAAAACTCACATTTACTAAACTTCTCATACAACTGCTTATCACGCAAAGTCTGTAGCACTACTCTCAGATGTTCAATATGCTCGGATTCATCACGGGAATAGATCAAAATGTCATCTATAAACACAACTACAAATCTATCCAAGTATAGTCTGAAGATCCGATTCATTAGATCCATAATAGCAGCAGGTGCATTTGTTAGTCTGAAAGGCATAACTAAAAGCTCATAATGTCCATACCTTGTTTGGAAAGCAGTTTTTGACACATCGGAGTCTTTCACTCGCAACTGATAGTAACTCGATCTCAAATCAATATTTGAAAATACTGTAGCCCCTTTAAAATGATCGAACAAATCATCTATACATGGTAGAGGATATTTATTCTTTATGGTCACTTTATTGAGTTTTTGGTAGTCGATGCACATTCTCATAGTTCCGTCTTTCTTTTTCACAAACAAAATTGGTGCACCCCAAGGAGAAAAACTTGGTCATGCGAAACCTCAATCTGCTAATTCTTTCAACTAAGCTTTCAATTCTTTTAATTTAGTCGGTGCCATTCTGTATAGAGCTATCGATATTGGAGTCGCATCTGGTACTAACTCAATACCAAACTCTACCTCTCGGATCGACGAAAAACCCGGTAATTCTTTAGGAAACACATCTGAATACTTGCACACAACTGTTACTAATTCAATCATCTTTTCTGTCACTTTAAAATAAAGCACATAGGCAACATAAGCTTCATAACCCTTTTTCACATATTTCCAAGCTAACATCAAAGATATCATTTCCAGTAAACCATTCAGATCATTAGACTCAATCCGAATAATCTCATCATTTTTGCATCGTAAATCAATAGTCTTCCATTTACAATTCACAACTGCATCATGTAACGTTAGCCAATCTATACCCAGAATTATATCAAATTCGTCAAATGGCAACAACATCAGATCGGCCAGAAAGCAGGAATCCCTAATCATCAATGGACAATTCTTGCATACTTTGTCAACCAAGACACATTTGCCTAAGGGGTTCGATACCCTAATCAGAAATTCAGTAGACTCTACAGGAAAAGTCTTACTGGATACTAAAGTTTCACATACATAAGAATGAGTCGATCCTTGATCTATCAATACAATTACAGTAGTATCATAGAGAATTAAAGTACCAGTAATAACATCTGGAGACGAAGCCTTTTCACGAACACGAATAGCATAAGCTTTGGCAGGTGTACGAGCCTCAAATCTAACAGCTGTGTCTTTAGTTCCCATCTAGCTACCACTCACATTACCTGTGTTTTTGGGTGGTCTACCTCGAATTTCCATGTTACTCGACCTCGTATTCTGCACCATCTCTTGCTCAACCAACTCATGGCATTCACGAATGAATTGATCTAATGGTCCACATTTGAAATAAGCTTGGTCATTCAATCTACAATTGTCAGGATGTCGTTTACCGCAATGCTTGCACTCAGGTTGATCAGGCCTAATGTTTCCAACACTAGCTACTGAGGTAGCATTTGAACTCACAGGGGGTCTGTCTCGATCACGTCTAAAATAACCCGCAGTAGCCTTTGAACGACTAAAATCATCTCAAAATTTCTTTGATGCTGAAAGAAATGACTTATCCAATGATTTTTTGTGAATCTCTAGCTTTAAAATTTTCTTGTCTTTTCTCTTTCCCAAGTTCCTCAGCTTTACACGCTCGTTCAACAAGCACAACAAACTCTTTTATTTCCAAAATCCCGACTAACAACTTGATGTCTTCTTTCAAATCGTCTTCAAATCTTTTACACATTATAGCTTCAGTCGAAACACATTCTCATGCATATTGACTTAGTCTCACAAATTCTCGCTAGTATTCCGTACCAGACATACGACCCTATTTCGGTACAAGAAACTCTTTGTGTTTCTGATCTATGAATCTTTGACTGATGTATTTCTTTCTAAACTCAGTCCGAAAGAACTCCTAAGTGACTCGTTCTTTCGAAACCATTGATATTAATATTTTCCACCAATGGTACGTCGTATCATCATTAGTAGTGGCATAAAATTCTTCATCCCCATATTTCCTAATTTTATCAACCGGAGGCTTACTCAATTGTATCAGATGCACATCTTGTGGCATGATAGGGACTTGTGGAGGATTAGACGAGAGTAAAGGTTGTGGAGCAGCTGAGTTAGTTCTAATATATTGAGTGAACCACTCATTCATCAACTAGAACAAGGCTTGCTTAGCCTCTCCCTCGTGGCTACTCAAAATTGGCCTAGAATCAGCCGGCGTTGCCCCTTGAGTCGGAGCGGACGCATTACTTTCCACATCATCAGCTATTGCTCAATCGAGATTCATTTACTATACGATAAACACATTTTAACAGTCAGGAATTATCACACTATCGCATTTAAATATGGCATGTATAGCTAGACTCTCACACTTTACGTTAGTCCTAGAATCGACTAAACCGTACCTTTGATACCAATTAAATGTAACACCCCTAACCCATATCTGTCGCCGAAATAGGGTTATAAGGCATTACCGGATAACACACTTCATTCTCATACACTTAAGCATTCATAACCAAAATTTATTCAAAACATTCACAATGTCCCTTATAAGGCTCTACGATACCTTAAAACATGCTTAGAAGGGGTTCGGGACTAATCCAATAACATTAAAAAACTTTGGGAAAACATAGGAAATTTTCAAAGATATGAGGGTCACATACCCGTGTGAACAAGCCGTGTGCCTCACACAACTACCAGACACGTCCATGTCACAGGCCGTGTGAAAATAGGGCATACATACTGACTTACACTACACACCCAATGGCACGCCCATGTGCCAGCCCGTGTGCCACACACAACCAATAGACACGCATTTGTGTCTAGGCCATGTCAAAACTGTAGGGTATACTGACTTTAAATCGTAGGGTGTCTCAGGGAACATATGGCTGTGTACCAAGGCCATGTGTCACACACGGTCGAGCCACATGCCTGTGTGCTTCAGCCTTGTGGAGTGAAAATAGACTTGGTTTAAGTCACATTTCTCACCTTCTTCAAGCATACCTAAACCACATCAAATTGCTTCATTTCAAAACATATATATGCATCCAAAACATTCCAATTTACCAATATTATACCATCTCAATTACTCAATTCCACAACCAAAACATACAATTTCACTATGCCAAAAACATCAAATATAAATAACTACTCAATGTATTTACCCATCAACTTATTATTTATTTTATAATTCAACATATACCATATGGTCATCTTAAATCAAACCACAATATGCTAGCTTTTAAGCATAAGCACATCAATTAATAACTAATCAAACTAACCAACACATCATCGCACCAAATAAGCCAACATATAAGGTATTATATACATCATATATTAAACTTATCAACACCAAATTACATGGCCAAATTCACATACACATTTACAAGCCCAATCACATGACTAAAACCATAACTCAAAACATATCAAGATGACACTAGCCTATACATGCCATATACCATATATACAAAGCTTCCAAAAATACCAATGAGATGATCAATAGCGCGATGACATTTCCTGACGATCCGAGAGTTCGAGCTAGATTTGATGATCTAAAAGCATGGAAAGAACACACAAAGTAAGCTTTAAAAGCTTAGTAAGTCATAAGAAAATAAATTATCAAATGAACATTAGCATGATTATTTCAACATGGCTGAATATGAACAATCTCATGTACATAATGATCACACCTTTAACATGCATATATCATAACATCATCTCAAATACTATACTTACCTTGTTTTCATGAACATTTAACATCGCACTTACCTGAATCCTTTAGCTTGATTTCACATTTGTTCTTAACTCAACATTGCCCGTTGAACCATTCAAAATCAATAAGGATACTCGGATAGCTCGAAAAGCTCATACAATGCCAACATCCAAGATTAGGTCTTACATGTAATCAAATAAAGATGCCACTGTCCCAGACAAGGTCTTACACGAAATCATATATGATGCCAATGTCCCAAACATGGTCTTACACGTAAATCCCAAATTGATGCCAACGTCCCAGACGTGGTCTTACATGAAATCCCATATCAGAATCCTATGTCATGTCATATGTATCCTAACTATTCCTATTGTTCGTGCAGGACTTTCAAACGTTGTAATTCAATCGTTTCAAGCTTGTAGTTACTTCTCCCATACTTATATCAATTTGAAATACACATATATAGTTACTAAAATTCAATTCGTCACAGTTAAATACATTTTTCATATGAATTTAACAATAACTGTTTACTTATGCACTTAGCTAGTACAGAAATGAACAGACTGGAATGGCTATTTGACAACTTTTGATTTCCCTCGATCCGAATCCGATTTCCTCTTTTTTTGATCTAAATTAATATAAATTACCTTATTTAATCACATAAATGCTCAAATTCATCCAAAAATACATAAAAGGGCAATTTGCACTTTAGCCCCCAACATTTTACATTTTTCACAATTTTGTCCCTATTTCATAAAACACAAGATATTTAAAATTTCAACACACCTAAGCTTGGTCGAATTTCACTAAGGTCCCTAGCAGCCCATTTATTTCATTTATTTCACATTTTGACCCCTCAACTCACAAAATTCACAATTTAATCCTAAATAGGCATTTTTACTAAAAATCACTTAATTAAACATGACAATCTAGCAACATATATTTATTTTTAATCATCAAACATAAAAATCATCAAGCTATGAACAATGGAAAATCTCAAATTCATCATCAATTTTGAAAATTAAAGCATGGGCTAGCTAAAACACTAAGCAACAATCTCAAAAAACGTAAAAATTATCAAAAACCGAGCTAAACACATACCTTGATCAAACTTGAACATGGCCGAACCCGAGAAACTCATTTTGAGCACACGCTCATGTAGCGTCAATGGTCACCTATTTCGACTTTTATCGATTTACGATTACGGCAGTGTTGTTAAACACCTATTTGTGAAAATGCGCAGAAGCCCACAAGCACCAAACCTTGTTTGAACGAGTGTGGTTTAGCCTCCTTAAACCACTATGGAGGTTGATTACAAACTCCTTGATGGATATCTGCAATACAAGCAGATTTTATTAATCAGGATTGTTAATACACGTTGTTTAAATCGACATATGATAACTTACAGAAACACAGAACCCAAAAGTGGGGAAAAGAGCATTCGGTATACACCCAAGAATGCAAGGCAAAATATTCAAGTTGAACACGCTAACTAAGAATATAGTTACCTTCAATCAAGTGACGGAAGAAAGGTTTCGAACGCTTTAGTAACACTTGTAAACCCTTTCACTCTTTGAGAAGTTATAGAAACCGAAAGAACACCGTACATAAGAGAAGGGGGATGAGAATCAACAATAAGGGAAAAGAGTATTCTTCTTAAAAAGTGTAAGAGAGGAGAGACTTGATAACAGTTAAGAGAGAATAAGAAAAAGTCGAGTGCACTTACCAATTTGTCAGGGAATAATTGCCAAACCAAAAACAAAATGAGGTATTCGGCCTGGGTACCAAATAGAAAGATATGATAAGAGAAACGGTTTGAACGCGAACAAATATGAGAAGTAAGGGGTATTCAGTCAGAATAGCAAGATGAAGAGAAAGGAAATCTGTTAACAAAAAGAGTCGAAGGAGGGGGAAAAGGTATATTCAGCCAAAAGAGGAGTCAATTGGGGAAGGAAGAGAAAGAGAGGCAATCAGTTAATAGGAGAACACTAGGGACAATAAGCTCGGACTAGACCAAGACTCAAATGTGTTGAGGGGAAAAATGGAGTGTTCGACCAACGAAATGGTTGTCAAAGATGAAATAGATGAAATAGAAAATACTCGAATGGAACCCCTACCACAATCGACCTTCAAGCAGAAAAGAGCAGGCAAAATCGAAAAATGAGAGGCACCAAAGTTCAATTTCGGCACAACTCTACCTCTCCTCTCAACTCCCCATGATTTCCTCCCCAAATCCCTCCTAAAATCCCCCATCAATATTTCCTCAATCACCAATTCAAACTTCACTCAACTCAGTAGAGTTTCGGTCAACCTCAATTACTCACACGCTAAGAGCAGCAAAATAAAACACCCCACTGCCTTCACCAGGATTTAAACCTCAGCCCTTTAACATGGGTAACACACCACTTACCCCCAAGACCAGTAGACTCTTTATATCATGTTTCCCCCACTTTTATATAAAAGCCTACAAACTAGAGACAGGGTTAATTCAAGTAAGAAACAAAATTTTGCACAAGCCAAGGCTTGAACCCAAGACTTCTCAAACACTTCCCAGAACACTTAACCACTAAAGCAGATACACAGTTGTGTGTCACTTTCTTGTACATTTAAACATTTATGAGCAGCCTCCTAATTGTTCCCATGCTCAAGACCTAATACTTCCAGGCCCAAAATTCGGGGCGTTACAATTCACCCCTCCTTAAAGAAATTTTGTCCCTGTAATTTCCAACTATCAGATCAGTCGTGTAACACAGACTACACCACTACGTTCCCATTGCGCACTCTAGTTCGAAAACACTACCACATTAAACTTGAGTGTTTTTGGTACAGTCTATAAATAGACTGGGACAGTACATCAATCCAATACTTGGCCACGTTAGAGGCAGCACCAGTAACACTTCTCTTGAAGAGCTCAACCCATTGGACTGGAGTCATTCTGTAACTGACCCTCGGCCCCCAGATCCAGTATTGGATCCAACGACCATCTCAAAAATCCGTAACATAGCTTGGAATTATGCGTCATCCCAAGTTGCACGATCATGAGAACATGTACCTCTGGTGTTCATTATCGAATTGTGTTTTATCTTGAATTAACAGTTTTGTATAAATCAGTTTACAGTTCCAGTTGTTTATTAACAAATATTTTATGGAGATAGTGTCAAAAGTATAGAGTTTTATTTTCACACAATGTAGTGTCTATTGGTGTCTACCGGTTTTACTACAGTTTTAGTATACACTACTAAAGAGTTTGCAGTACAGTATACTACCTACAGTTGTCTCAGTAATCCTACCTATGGCAGTTTCAATCAAAATCAGAATACAATTTTCAGAGAGAACTTACAAGATCAGCGAGGAAACTCTGTGCACAACACATTCAGTAAAAACATTTCAAAATGCCTCCAAATTATTTGGAATAGTTCTTTTTGAAAATTCCTAGTTTTAGAAGAAACCCAAATCCATAGCCGAGTTTTACAACCTGACTCTGATACCACTAAATGTAACACCCGAAACTCGACCTGGACGTTATGGCCTAATTTGGCAATGTCACATTGAAGTGTTTTCGTAAAGTACGATATTGTTGAAACCCATTCTCAATTTATCCTCTTTGTGTGATCTTTAAAGATGTTCATTTAATTTAAAGCACAAGTCATTTGGCAAAATTTTAATCACATTAAAATTTTTCTTACTTTTTAAAAAATTGTTTATTACGAAAGCTTTTAAAATCCATTACTCTTTTGAAAACACGCGTCTTTTCCTACTGCTAGCAGTTATAAACCCAAGAAAATAAAAACCTAAATTAAATTTAAAACCCATAGAGGCCTTATTATAGTAAAAATAATCAAATTAGAAATACTTATAAAGATAAAGCAAATATGATAGTCTTAAAAGATCACACAAAGAGGTTAAATTGAGAATGGGTTTTTACAATATCGCACTTTACGAAAAACACTTCAATGTGACATCGCCAGATTCAGCCATAACATCTAGGCTGAGTTTAGGGTGTTACACTTAGCCAATATTGCAACAATAAACAATGTAGTAATAGTAATCGGTGCAGTAACAGAATACAAGTCCAACCCATCTAGCCTCTACACTCCATCTCCGTCCAATCCTACACTCCATGTAGGATATAAGTAACCCAACCATCCCTACACTCCATAATTAGCACCGATTACGGCACTAAACAGTAATATGCAGATGGGTTTCCAGTAATTTAGGCTCGAAGCCTTTTAGTACACTTCCTCCAATCAGTATAAACCCATTCCATGCAATGCATCATACGGTCATGTCATGTCATATCATAGAATCATACATGTATCCATTACAGTTTAAGTAACATGTAAAAATACGGTCATACATACACATATATTTACATCACATAGGGCAAAACAATTATATTACCATATAAGGGCAAAACAGTCATTTTACCTCATGAGGGAAAAACAGTCATTTTACCACATAGGGGCACAACAGTCATTTATCAATCAAGGGTCTAGGTATACTTACAGACCCAACAGTAGGTCCATACTTGTCTCGGGCGACCCGTGCAACCTTAACAGTCAAACAGTACAAATGGACCCAAGGCCCATAATGTGAGCCCATGTTGGCCCACAGACCAATGTGGCCCACATAGGCTAGAAATGGCCTTAGCTATGTGGATACACAGCCTGACCCAATATTCTCCACATGTCCATGCAGTTTTACCCGTGTGGGGCCCACACAACTCACTTCAGCCCAAAATGGCCTAAAATAGCCTAAGCCCATGAAATCGCTCATGGTGGCCTCAACGATTTTATGCCCATGTTTAGGCATACGGAATACCACATGAGTAAGCGCACGCTCATGTAGCGTCAACGGTCACCTATTTCATCTTTTTCTAATGTACGATTATGGCAGTGTTGCTACACACGTGTTTGCGAAAACACGCGGAAGCCCACGAGCACCAAACCTTGTTTGAACGAGTGTGGTTTAGCCTGCTTAAACCACTGTCGAGGTTGATTACAAACTCCTTGACGAATATCTGCATTACAAGCAGATTTTATTAATCAGGATTGTTAATGCACATGGCTTAAATCCACATATGATAACTTACAGAAATACAGAACCCAAAAGTGGGGAAAAGAGCATTCAGCCTACACCCAAGAATGTAAGGCAAAATATTCAGGCTGAACACACTGACTAAGAATAGAGTTACCTTCAATCGAGTGATGAAAGAAAGGTTTCAAACACTTGAGTAACATTTGTAAACCCCTTCACTCCTCGAGAAGTTCTAGATATCGGAAGAACACCACGCTTAAGAGAAGGGAGATGAGAATCGACAATAAGAGAAAAGAGTATTAAGCTTAAACAGTGTAAGAGAGGGGAGACTTAATAATAGTTAAGAGAGAACAAGAAGGATTCAAGTGCACTCACCAATTTGTCAGAGAAGAATTGCCAAACCGAAAATAAAATGAGGTATTCGACCTAGGTACCAAATAAAAAGAGATGATAAGAGAAACGGTTTGAGGCCGAACAGAGAGGAGAAGTAGGGGTATTCGGTCAGAATAGCAAGATGAAGAGAAAGGAAATCTGTTAACAAAAAGAGTCGAAGAAGGGGAAAATGGTATATTCGGCCAAAAGAAGAATCGATTTGGGAAGGAAGAGAAAGAGAAGCAATCAATTAATAGCAGAACACTAGGGACAATAAGCTCGGACTAGACCAAGACTCGAATGTGTTGAGGGGAAAAAGAGGGTGTTTGGCCAAAGAAATGGTTGTCAAATACAAAATAGATGAAACAATAAAATACTCGAATGGAACCCATACCACAATCGGCCTTCAAGTAGAAAAAAGCAGGAAAAATCGAAAAATGAGAAACATACCACTCAGGCTGAATTCTTGAGTGCCCAAAGTTGAATTTCAACATAACTCTACCTCTCCCCTCAACTCCCCACAATTTCATCCCTAAATCCCTCCTAAAATTCCCCATCAATATCTCCTCAATCACCAATTCAAACTCCACTCAACTCAGCAGAGTTTCGATCAACCTCAACTACTCACACGGCATGAGTAGTAAAATAAAACACCCCACTCCCTTCACCAGGATTTAAATCTCAGCTCTCTGGCATAGGTAACACACCACTTACCCCCTAGACCAACAGGCTCTTTATATCATGTTTCCCCCATTTTTATATAAAAGCCTATTGACTAGAGACAGGGTTAACTCAAGTAAGAAACAAAATTTTGCACAAGCCAAGGCTTGAACCTAAGACTTCTCAGACACATCCCAGAACACTTAACCACTGAAGTAGATACACAGTTGTGTGTCACTTTCTTGCACATTTAAACATTTATGAGTCGCCTCCTAACTTTTCCTATGCTTAAGATCTAATACTTCCTGGCCCAAAATTCGGGGCATTACTAGCTTCAGTGGAGTATTCTAATAGAGATCGTGGAAAGCAATACATGGTCCTAAAGCTCAAGCCACTTCAGTATAGAGCGTTGGTAGTGTTAGAACTAACAAACCTGAGGGTCAACAGTGTGTAAGACAATATTTTGGAGACTAATGGATGAATAATAAAGCTTGTTTTAAGTGTCACTCACAAGATCACTTCATTCGGGATTATCCTGCTTTAACTGAGAATGATAGAAATCAGAATGCAAAACTGAGTAATACAGCTGCTAGAGGGAGACCACCTCGAAATTCAAGAAATGTGACTAGTAGCAAATGAGCAAAAAGGAATCAGCTATGAGATCCAAGGCTATTGCACCAGCCAAAGCTTATGCTATTTGCGCTCACGAGGATGCATCGTCACTAGATGTTATCACCTGTACATTTTGTCTTTATGACACTAATGTAATTACCTTGATTGATCCTGGATCGACTCATTCATATGTCTGTATAAATTTAATGTCTAGTAAGTGTTTCCCTATTGAGTCTATAGAGTTTGTGATTAAAGTATCATACCCCTTAGGAAAGTATGTCCTAGTTGATAAAGTTTGCAAGAATTGTCCTTCGATGACTCGGGGTTATTGTTTTGTAGAAAATTTGATGCTATAACCGTTTGATGAACTCAATGTGATTTTGGGAATGGATTGGTTGCCTCTGCATGATGCTGTTGTGAATTAAAGATGAAAGACTATTGAATTGAAATGTCAGAATAATGAAACTCTTCGAATTGAATCTGATGAGTCGAGTGAGTTGCTTGGTGTGATATCAATGATGTTAGCTAAAAAATATGTGAGAAAAGGTTACGATGCTTATCTTGCATATGTACTGGATACAAAAATGTCTGAATCAAAAATTGAATCTTGCCAGTAGTTTGTGATTATCTGAATGTGTTTCCAGAAGAGTTACCTGAGTTACCACCGATCAGAGAAGTCGAGTTTGCTATTGAATTAGTATTGATCACATCACCGATATCAATAGCTTCGTACAAAATGGCTCTGATAGATTTGAAAGAATTGAAAGCCCAATTGTAAGAGTTAACAGATAAAGATTTTGCACAACCTAGTTTTTTTCCTTGGCGTGCACCAGTATTGTTCGTAAAGAAGAAAGATGGACCGGTGAGGCTATGTATTGACTATCGTTAGCTTAACAAGGTTACGGTTAGGAATAAGTATCCTTTGTCTAGAATTGATGATTTGTTTGATCAGTTGAAAGCAGCAACTATATTTTCGAAGATTGATATGAGATCTGGCTATTATCAATTACGAGTTAAAGATTCAGATGTGCCAAAGACTATGTTCAGAACAAGATACGGGCATTACGAATTTCTTGTTATGCCATTGAGATTAACTAATGCTCTAGAAAATTTTATGGATTTGATGAATCGAAGTTTTAGACCGTATTTAGATAGATTTAATGTTGTATTTATTGATGACATTATGATCTATTCCTGAGATGAGTCTGAGCATGCTAAACGTTTAAGAATTGTATTACAAACTTTGAAAGATAAGCAATTGTTTGCTAAATTCAGCAAATGTAAGTTTCGGCTCCAAGAAGTTGGATTTTTGGGACTTATTATTTTAGTGAAAGGTATACGAGTTGATCGGAGTAAAATTTCAGCAGTTGTTAATTGGAAAACACCAAGAAATATATTCGAAGTTAGAAGTTTTCTGAGATTAGTTGGCTACTATTAGTGTTCTGTAAAAGGATTCTCGATGATTGCTACAGCAATGAATTGATTTCTATAGAAAGATGTGAAGTTCGACTGGTCCAAGAAATGTCAATAGAGTTTTGAATAGTTGAAAGCATTGTTAACTGATGCACCAATTTTAGTTCAACTTAAATTGGGTAAAAAGTCTATTATTTTTAGTGACGCATCATTGAACGGTTTGGGATGTGTTTTGATGCAAGAGGGCAAAGTGACAGCTTATTCTTTTAGATAGTTAAAACCACATGAAAAAAATTATCCAACGCATGATTTAGAATTGGCCGCTATTGTGTTTACATTGAAAATTTGGCAACATCATTTATTTGGTGAGAAGTGCCATATCTTTACCTACCACAAGGGTTTGAAGTATAAAATGACTCAGAAATATTTGAATTTGCGACAGTAAAGATGGCTCGAGTTTTTGAAAGATTATGAGTTAGTGATTGATTATCATTCGAGGAAAGCGAATGTAGTCGTAGATGCTTTGAGTAGAAAATCTTTATTTGCTTTGCGAGCGATGAATACACAGTTAACTTTGTCCAATGATGGTTCAATTTGAGCTGAGTTAAAAGCTAAACTATTATTTCTTCAGCAAATTTGTGAAGTTTAGAAATGCGATAATGAATTGCAAGCAAAAAGATTGCTATGTGAGTCGACTACTGTACAGACTATCGGATCAGATCTGATGATTGTTTAATGTTTTGAGGTAGAATTTTTGTACCAAAGAATTCCAAACTTATTTAGAAAATTCTATGTGAAGCACAAAGTGGTTGTTTATCTATTCATCTGTGGAGTACTAAAATGTACAATGATTTCAAATAGTTGTACTGGTGGTCGGGTATGAAATGAGACATTTCAGAGTTTGTGTCGAGATGCATAGTTTGTCAACAAGTCAAACCCAAGCATCAAGTACCTTTGGGATTACTATAGCTAGTGATGATACTATAGTGGAAATGGGATAGCGTTACGATGGATTTCGTATCGGGATTACCCTTATCTTTGAAAAAGAAAGATGCTATTTGGGTTGTCGTTGATCGAATGACGGAGTTTGCACACTTCATTCCGGTACGTACAGACTTTTTGCTAGATAGTTTAGCTGCACTGTATATCTCTGAGATTGTTAGATTGCACCGGGTTTCAGGTTCTACTATTTTGGATAGAGATCTGAGGTTTATGTCGCGATTTTGAAAGAAATTGTAAGGAGCTTTGGGTACGCGGTTACTTTTTAGCTCTGCATTTCATCTGCAAACCGACGGTCAATCTGAGAGAGTAATTCAAATTCTCGAAGATATGCTTCATTGCTGTGTTTTAGAGTTTGAAGGCAACTAGGAGAAATCTTTACCATTGGTTGAATTCACGTATAACAATAGTTTTCAATTGAGCATAAAGATGGCACTGTTTGAAGCTTTGTATGATCGTAAATACAGAACTCTATTGTATTAAACCGAGCTTAGTGAGAAAAAGATTCACAGGGTTGATTTGGCTAAAGAGACCGAAGGGAAAGTGAAAGTAATTCGTGACAGTTTGAAAGCAGCTTCAGATCGATAGAAATCGTATGCGGATGTGAAACGTAAAGACATTGAATTTCAAATTGGCGACAAAGTATTTTTGAAAGTATCTCTATGGAAGAAGATTCTTTGTTTTGGTGGCAAAGGAAAATTGAGTCTGCGATTTATTGGGCCGTATGAGATTATTGAAAGAATAGCGCTAGTGGCATATTGACTAGTTTTACCTTCAAAATTAGAAAAGATTCACAATGAGTTTCATGTTTCGATGTTGCGTCAATATAGATCAGATCCGTCACACGAAATTCAGCCTGAAATGATGTGTAACGAAGAACCGATCAGAATTCTGGCTCGATAGATTAAAGAGTGGAGAAATAAGAACATAGCATAAGTAAAAGTACTTCGACAACGTCATGGTGTCGAATAAGATATGTGGGAACTTGAGGAAGCTATGAAAAAACAATACCCTAACCTCTTTTCTAGTAAGATTTTTGGGGACAAAAATTCTTAGGGGGAGAGTTGTAACAGCCCGTTTTTAGTTAAATCAGAACAGTGGTTTTGAGACCATAAATTTTAGGTCAAAATAATTATTTTATTATTATTTTAATGTCTATAGCATGATAGTATGATTGTATGAAAATTTCGTTAAGAAATTTTATCGTTTTAATGCTCAATTTGACAAAAAGGACTAAATTGCGTAAAGTGTAAAACTTGAGTTCTATTAGCTAAAGGTGTCTAATAGCTATAGAACCTTAAAGTGGAGGTCTTTATATGGTAATTAGACCATTTATGTTGATAGTGGACGTACATGGCTTGGTATAAGTGAAAATTTTAATGTTTCTAAATGTTAATTTTGGTATTTAGTAAATAAAGGTTAAATAAATAAAACAAAAAAAAACTTTACATTCCCTTATCATCTTTCCCAACTGAAATTAGCATGAGAAGAAGCCATTTTTAGGGTTCTTCATTCGACCATCTTCAATTCTTGCAATTAGGTATGATTTTTGTTCTGTTTTTTATGATTTCTATGTTTTTGAGATTGTTACAGCCTAATCTAGCTAGCCAAGGACTAATTTGAAAAAATGTTAAAGGTTTAGAGTTTTGACATTGATGAATATAGGTGTATTTTGATGTTTGATGCTAGAAAATGTATGGTTGTTTTTAGATAAACAACATTTGTAAAGTGATTTTTGTTGAAATTGTCAATTAGGGATTAAATTGAGAAATATGCAAATTCTATGGTAGAAATGTGAAATAAATGAAAAATATGGGTTGCTATGGGTCTATATGAAATTCGACTAGCATGGGTAGGGACCTAATTGCATGAATTTGTATTTTTATGAGATAAGGACTAAATTGTAAAGATGTTGAAATGTTAGGGGCAAAAGTGTAATTTTCCATAATATGCATTTTGGGCTAAATTGAATAGAATGAATAATGAATAGATTGAATTTGATATTATATAGATCAAGAAAAATGAAGTTCGGATCTAGATCGAGGAAAGAATAAAGTATCGGACTAGTCGATTTGTTTCGTTATTTTTGTTAATCGAGGTAAGTTCGTATGTGAATAAGCATTATTGTAATTGTGTTTTAAATACTTTATATTTGAAATGTTGATGAATATGATTGGACGAAAATGTTTGACGAAGATTAGGCAATGAGAAATCCCAGTTGAACCTTGGGAATAGATTAGGATACGAATGACATGTCATTAGGGGTAATGTGATTTGGGTGCTAGTTCGTACATCCTACCGATGGCTGAGTTATCTGGCATGTGTTGCGGATTCTTGTCAGCTTGTGTGAGCAACACCGTGTAGTTACATCATGACCATCAGCTTGTGTGAGCAGACCCGTTGATAGCTCGAGAGTGAGCATTATATGAGATATGAGATTGAGATAGCCTCGGCTATGTATTTGGTACTTAGGGTGAGAGATTCCCAGGTATCTGTTATTATTGCGAATGGTTCAACGGTTATATCGAAGATATGAAATGGTGAGAAATAGATACGTATTAGTACAGGTATGCATGAAAATTGTAACACCCCAAACCCGGCCTAAACGCTATGGCCAAATCTGGCAGTGTCACATTGAAGTGTTTTTCGTAAAGTATGATATTGTAAAAACCCATTCTCAATTTATCCTCTTTGTGTGATCTTAAAGATGTTCATTTCATTTAAAACTCAAGTCGTTTAGCAATATGTTAATCATATTAAAATGGTTATTACTTTTTAAAACATTGTTTATTGCGGAAGCTTTTAAAATATGTTGCGTAAACGTGGTGTTTTGAAAAACATTTATCTTTTTGAAAACCCGCGTCCTACTACTAACAGATATGAATCAAAATAAATAAAACCCCAAATTAAAAGTTAAAAATTAAAAAAATAGCCTTATTACATAAACAAATACCCAAATTAAATTACTTATAAAAATTAAGCAAATATGATAGTAAATATGGTTGTGTGGCCGCCTTTGAGTCCCTCACAGCACCGATCAGTCTAAGCATGGGGGGCTCAAAGGCGGCCACACAATCGCATTTACTGTCATATTTGCTTAATTTTTATAAGTAATTTAATTTGGGTATTTGTTTATGTAATAAGGCCTCTTTAAATTTTTAACTTTTAATTTGGGTTTTATTTATTTTGATTCATATCTATTAGTAGTAGGATGTGGGCTTTCAAAAAGATAAATGTTTTTCAAAACACAACATATTTTAAAAGCTTCCACAACAAACAATGTTTTAAAAAGTAATAACCATTTTAATATGATTAACATATTGCTAGATGACTTGAGTTTTAAATTAAACAAACATCTTTAAGATAACACAAATAGGATAAATTGAGAATGGGTTTTTACAATATCATACTTTACGAAAAACACTTCAATGTGACACTGCCAGATTCAACCATAACGTCCAGGCCGGGTTTAGGGTGTTACATTTAGTGGAATCAGAGCCAAGTTGCAAAACTCGGCTATGGATTTGGGTTTCTTTTGAAACTTGGAATTTTCAAAAAGAACTCTTCCAAATGATTTGGAGGTATTTTGAAATGTTTTTATTGAATGTGTGGTGTACCGAGTCTCCGCGCCGATCCTGTAAGTTCTCTCTAAAAATTGTATTTTGATTTTGATTGAAACTGCCATAGGTAGGATTACTGAGACTACTGTAGGTAGTATGTCGTACTGCAAACTCTTTAGTAGTGTATACTAAAACTGTAGAGAAACCGCTAGACACCAATAGGCACTGCGTTGTGTGAAAATAAAACTCTATACTTTTGATACTTTATTCATAAAATATATGTTAATAAACAACTAGAACTGTAAATTGATCTGCATAAAACTATTAATTCAATATAAAAAGTAATTCGATAATGAGCACCAGAGGTACTGGGTCTCTTGATCATGCGGCTGGGGACGTCACACTGTTCCAAGCTATGTTGCAAATTTTGGAGAGGGTCGCTAGACCCAATACTGGATCTGGGGGCAGAGGGTTGGTTACGGAATGGCTCCAGTCCAATGGAGTTGAGCTCTTCGGGGGAGTGTCACTAGTGTCGCCCCTAACGTGGCCAAGTATTGCATTGACGCACTATCCCAGTCTATCTATAGACTGTACTAAAAACACTCAAGTTAAATGTGGTAGTGTTTCGGCTCTAGAGTGAGCAACGATAGCGTAGTGGTGTAGTCTGTGTACACGACTGATCTGATAGTAGGAAAATTAAGGGACGAAATTTCTTTAAAGAGGGGTGAATTGTAACGCCCCAAATTTGAGGCTTAGAAGTACTAGGCCTTGAGCATGGGAATAGTTAAGAGGCTACACATAAATGTATAATTGTGCAAGAAAGTGACACAACTATGTATTTGTTTCAGTGGTTAAGTGTTCTGGGAAGTGTCTGAGAAGTCTTGGGTTCAAGCTTGGGCAAGTGCAAAAAGTTTTGTTTTTAAAAGGTTTAAGCTTTATACCTAGTCAGTAGGCTTATAAATAAAAATGGGTAAAACATGACAGAAAGGGCTTGCTATCTAAGGGATATGTAACACCCCAAACCCGGCCTGGAAGTTTGGCTCGAATCTGGCGTGTCACATTGAAGTATTTTTCGGAAACCATGTTTCCATTAAAAACCCTTCTTAGTAATTAAAAACTTGTACCCTTTTTAAACCTTGTTAGAAAACCTCAGCTAAATATCATTCTTAACAACTTTGTAAAAAAATCCTGGCAGTTGCGGACACTTAATTTAAAAACAATTGCGGTTACGTGATGTTTTGAACAACAGTAGTTGCTTTGGAAAACCGTGTTCTAATACTAGCAATTATAAGAACAATAAATGAAATTCCAAATTTGAAATCCAGAAAATTACAACGGCTTTACTACAACCCACATAAAAACATTTAAAAGCAATAATCAAAACTATAACATAAATAGTGTGTGTGACTTCCTCCGAGCCCCTCGTAGCCCCGGTCCATCTAAGGCTGGAAATTACCTGAAAGGTTAATAAACGGGGTGAGTTTACAAAAACTCAGTGTGGAATCCCCTACTATAAAAAGGAACAGTCAGTCATATAAAAGAATTAAACGTCTGGCCCCAGCCTTACTTACAGTTTCAGTACCAATTGGGCCTTAGCCTATTATAATAGACAGTACCAGATGGGCTTTAACCCATTACAGAATAAGAAACATTATCAGAACTAGAATCAGAATCAGAATCAGTATCAGGTAACAGAATCAAAATCAGAATCAATATCAGGTAACAGAATCAAAATCAGAATGTGAATACAATCCCAACCCAGCCTATAACCAACCGCTACACTCCACCCGTACCAGCCCTACACTCCATGTGGGGAATAGCTCAACCCACCCAGCCCTACACTCCACAGTTGCAGCATTGCTGCTTAGATATCAGTAAGTTGAGGCAAAGCCTCCAGTACGTGGACAAGCCACTTTCAGTACTTCCTCCATCAGTATAACCCATAACCCATGCAACAAATATAAATGTCATGGCATACAACATACAGAATCAGAATATCTGCCCATATTTGAATTAAACAGTCACAGTCAAGTCATTCATATCACCAACATATATTCACAATCAAATTCGTCAACCACACAGTCCAAGTCAGTCACTTGCCCACAAGGGCAAAACAGTCATTTAACACCCTAAGGGCAAAATGGTAATTTTACCCCACAAGGTATCTCGGTAATTCTACCCTACAGGGGTATTTTAGTAATTCTACCCTACAGGGGTATTTCGGTAATTCTACCTTACAAGGGTATTTCGGTAATTCTACCCTACAAGGGTATTTTAGTAATTCTACCCTACAGGGGTATTTCAGTAATTCTACCCTATAGGGTTATTTCGGTAATTCTACCCTATAGGGGTATTTCGATATTTCCACCCTACAAGGGTATTTCGATAATTTTGTAAATCGAGGGTAAAACGATAATTCTGTAAATCAAGGGTACTTTGGTAATTTTACAAGTCGAGGGTATTTCAATAATTTTACAGGTCGAGTATATTTCAGTAATTTCACAAATCAGGGTTATTTTGGTAATTTTACAAATCAGGGGTATTTTGGTAATTTTACAAATTAGGGGTATTTTGGTAATTTTACAAACCAGGGGTATTTTGGTAATTTTATAAACAAAGGGTATTTTAGTAATTTTACAAACCAGGGGTATTTTGGTGATTTTATAAACCAAGGTATTTTAGTGATTTTACAAACCAGGGGTATTTTGGTAATTTGGTAAACTAAAGTATTCTAAATAGGGATAACAATACGAATTGGCCTAAAGCCTATTCTCGGCCCAAATGGGCCCACATGCTCGTGTGGCCCTTTTAGCCCAAATCTAGCCACAGATATGAAATTCACCTAGCCTAGTCCAATATTTACTACACAATCAAACAACTTATCCAATTGGGCTCGTAGGCCCATTGGGCCCACATGACCCCTTTCGGCCCATCGCGGCCCGAAGTAGCCATCCTACAACTAGAGCAGTGAGAAATACACACCTGATAGGAGACTGGAGTTAATCCGCACTCCGATCACTCTTAGCCGACGCCCAACCCAAACGAGCACGCCATACAGTGAAAGGGATCAGCCAAGAAAGGTACCTTTACTCTCCTCATGGTTCTCTCTATTTAAAGCCAGCTTCGCATCCACTCTTATGTTAGCTTTTCGATGTGGGATCCCTCCACCATCAGAGTTTAAATTCAACACCAACTCTTGCCACCCCTTGTTAGCAAAATAAATGCTCTTTGCTTGCCATGAGTTTCGAACCCTGGACCTCCTTGCCACCTCTATAATGCAACCTTCCTGCCTCTTATGTGGCACTACTTTGCCACTAGACCACAAGGCTTTTTGTGTCACAATTTCTCCAACAATATTCTTAAGGCCTACCTACTACACCCAGGGTTTGATTCACCTTAAACCAAAATTTTTTTGCTAGAGTCCAGGTTTAAACCCAGGACTTCTCCAACACTTCTCAACACACTTAACCACTAAAACAAGCCTTCATTAGCGAAATTTACACGCACAACAAAATATTATAAGCTGCCTTCAACCGCTCCAATGCTCAAGGCCCAAAACTTCTAGGCCCAAATTCAAAGTGTTACAGGATAGGTGGCGTGTGATTGTTCCATGAGGTCTGAGGGTCGAGTCCTGCTTTCTGAAGTAGGAGCCTTTTATTTTACTGCTGTGCCGTGGGAGTGATGAAGCTTGACTAAAACACTGAAGTGGTTGGATAGAATTCGAATTAAGTAGTTGGGGGAGGAGTGATCGATTTGAGTGATTTGAAGAGGGATGTGGGGAGAAAATCATGGGAAGTTGAGGTGAGAGGGAGTGTTGTGCCGAAATTACACTGTAGGCACACAAGAATTCGGCTTTGGTTGCTCTCTCTCCTCATTTTCAGTTTCTATCAATTGCTTGGAAGTTCCTTTCACTCTTTATTTTGGGTGGTTGAATATTGCTATTGACAATTTGGGATCTTTTCGTGTTGGCCTATCTTGTTTCTAACCTTTTTGTTTGGAGGCCGAAGTGCTAGGGAGTTTTTGGCAGTAGCTTTCATCTTTGGTTATTCTTTCGGGTTTTCACTTCTCTCCTTAAACAAATGTTCTCTCTGCTCATCTTTCTTTTCTTTTGGGACTAAATAACTTACTTTTGTAATAGCCCAAATTTGCCCGGGCTCATAAAATAAATAAAAAAAGCAGAAACAAAATTTAAATAAATTAATAAAAGTTTTACAGTCCATTTACAAAACCCAAAATTGTTAGCCCATTTACATAGCCCAAAGGACCCATTAACCCTATACCTAGTTACACCTAAAATCCAACAGCCCAAATACCCAAACCAGACCCAAACTAGCGAGGCCCAATGCCTAAACCGAATCTGGAAACCCTAGGGTTTCCAGAAACTTCACGCCACAAGTACCCCAAGCGTCACGCCCTTTCATCTCGCGCCGTTCCAGTGGGCTTCATCGGCGCCATGACTCCGGCTCCACATCACGCCGTAATTGGTGCACGAATCGACGCCAGCGCTTTCACCACCGGATTTCTCGCTGTTACCTACAAAAAGGGAAAGAAATAGCAGAGACGAAACAAATATAGCAAGAAATAAAATCAAGATTGTAAATATATTTTTTCAGTGGCTATAAAAGCCCGAATCAAGAACAATGTAAGACTACGATTTTTTTTATATACACACATAGACAATAAAAGACCAGCAGTGGATTAAAGAAACAGAGGTGATTATTTCATTTTTTTCTCTTTATAAATACATACAAATATTGTAAAATAAAACGAAAAAGAGTTACCGGCGGATTCGAGTCAAAAAATGAAGCTTTCCAGCTTCTGGTCGGCGTTTGTGGCGGAGTTGACGGTGGCGCGTAGGTGCATGGGAGCCCAGGGACGGAGGCTCGACGGAGCTCCGAGAGGGTTGGCCCTCAATCCTCTTTCAGAGGTTTTTTTTTGGTTTTTTTTAAAGACAGGTTTAAAATGATTTTTAGGCTGAAAGTTGGCTTTTATAGCCTCATAGAAACGACGTCGTTTTGCTTAAAATGATAAGCTTCAAACGGCGTCGTTTCAAAGCCAGGATTCGCGCGTTGACCCATGTCTCAGATAGGATCCGCGCGTTTTTGTTTAAAGGGCAAATTGCCTAATTGATCCTTTCGCATTTTTATTTTTATTTTATTTTATTTTAATTTGGCCCTAACCTTTTATTTTTGTTACAATTTGGTCCTAGCTGCAATTATAAAACTTATTTTGGGAAATGACACTGTTTTGGGATTAGGGTCAAATTACCCAATGAGTCCCTCAAGCTTTATAGCGTGTTTCAATTAGGATTTTTTTATTTTTTTTAAATTTTACCCTAGAGCTTTGCTTCCATTAAATTCTTGTCCTTTCTATTTTTTTCATAAATTATTTATTTTATATATTTTATATATTATTTATTTTACTATAAATATTATGTATATATAAATGATTTATTATATATATTATTTTTAGTTATGCGCTGTTTATTATTATTATTTATCTAAGTTTTATTTATATATTTTATAATATATTATATCATTTTACTATATATATTATTCATTATATTATTTTTATTATATTTTATATTACTTCAATATTTATTATTATGTATAATTTTAAAAATTTGCAAACTATTATTAAATAATATATATATCATTGTTAATTATTTAGCATATTATGAAAAATTCTAAAATTTATTATAAAGTTTTGCACACATTTAATATAGTATTATTTATATAAAAATATATATTAAGCTATTATATCATATAATATATTTTTATTTTTTAAAATTACTCTTTTATTAATTATATATTGCTTTAAATATTTTTTTTCCTTCATTTATTTTTCAAATTGTTTTTTTAATTTGTTTGTTTTTATCCTTTTTGTATTTATTTGGTATTGTTTTAATATGTTAATTTTATCTAACGGGATATTTTTTATTTTTATGTTATGTTGTTATTGTTATATATTCGTATGAAAATTGATCATTTATGTCGTTATTTTAAGATTATATTCGCATGAAATACTATTACATATGTGTAATTTGTATTGTTATATTCATTATTTTGCTATTTTGTATTTTGCATGAAATAATAATGTGTGTATATTTATGTTATTATATATGCATGAAATGTTAATGTATATTGTGTAATTTATGTCGTATTTATCATTTTCTATATTATATTTGCATGAAATGTTAAAGTATGTAGTTTAATTAGTTTAATATTGATCTTTTTAATAGGTTAAACGCATCATTGCTTTTAAAGTTTTATATTTCATTTAATCCAAAGGAATTTTAAAAAACGAGGCAATATCTTTTGTATTTAGGAATTAGGGAAGTAGTGCCCTAACATGCTGGGTTGCGATTTCATGTTTGTTTAAATGTCTAAAGTATCCTTTTAAATAGATTTTGTAAATCACGAGATGATTTTAGTTACTAAAGTTTAAGAATATCGTGTCCAATCATACTGGATGTGATGTTTGCACTTTTTTGAAATGAAAGAATCTTGATTTTCAGCTCAAATTATTCCAGTTTGTTTTTAAAAAAATGATTCTTTTGGTAAATTCTTTCAAACTTTTGACATTAAGACAGAAAACTATTCAATTTGGTACCAATATTAGGCGTTGCGAGGGTGTTAATCCTTCTTCGCGCGTAACCGACTCCCGAACTGATTTTCTCGCATTTTTCGTAGACTAAAATGTTTTATAAAGGTGATCAAACCACATCTAAAAAGGTTGGTGGCAACTCCCAGTTTTTAAAGAAAACCTCCCTTTTAAAATGAGGTTTCGACAGCTTGTCGACTCTGCTGGGGACTTTATAAGAGAGTCAAGCCAAGAAATTGATTTTTTTGTGTTTTAATGTCAAAAATTTGGAAAAATTTTAAAATATCAATCTTTTTACATGTGTTTGCTGCATATGTTTGTTATTTTGATTTCACACACATTGCATTTGCATGGCCGCTGTGATCACACCCTTAAGTAGAAGTGAGAAGCTACGCTTTCGTGAGGTTTTCACCTCAGTATGGGCTAGTGGATTGCTTTCGGGATACATCTGTACCTATGTCTTCATGAGATTTTGATCTCCGTATGGCCATAGGGAAATGTGTTCCCCTGAGCTGAACTTGGTCCATATGAGCCTATAATGGGTGAGGATCGAGGAATTTGCTGGTTCAGGTACCCTTGCTTTAGAATTGAAACGCATATAGTGAACTTTAAGTGCTTACCCTAGGGAGTATAGTGATAGCCTTTAGTAAGCTACCCTTATAAGTTCTTGTTTGTTATACTTTTATATGATACTGACTTACTTTATTTTGCTATCATTGCATGTCACTCAACATTTAAAGGTGTCGATTCGCGGTTCGATTTCTAGATTAGAAAGTTTTGTAATGAGGAACGAATATCTTGATAAAGTGGAGGACAACGCTTCTGTTTGTGCATGGTCAGAGAAAACCCAGTTAGAGAAAGGAGATAGTGTCACTGAGGGGTATACGTCAGAGTTGTGGGACTTCACTCGTATCAGTTCAACACAGAATGAGATTCGAGAGTTGAAAGACATTTGGGCCCAATGGGATGATGAGGCTAAGCAGCTGTTCTATCAGAATTATGGAGATCTTCCCTATTTGCTAGACATTAAGGTGGATAAGCATCTGTTTCGAGCTATGGTACAGTTTTGGAACCCTACTTATAGTTGTTTTACATTTGGAGAGGTAGACTTAGTACCTACTTTAGAGGAGTATACGACCCTACTTCGCTGTCCAAAAATTCAAGGTAACAAAGCTTATGTTAGGGCTGCTAATCTCCCAACTTTTGTGAAGAAATTAATGATGATTATAGGCGTGAGTGAACAGTGGGCCGCAGCTTGAATCCAACAAAAGGGTGATAGTAAATGCATTTCGTGGGCAAGTTTGAGGGGTTTGATATTGGCACACCTAGATGTGAATAAGAGGGTTGATGTTTTGGCCTTAAGTATGTACGGTTTGGTGATTTTTCCCAAAAGCCATGGGACACATAGATGAGGCAGTTACAGATTTATTCGATCGACTTAGTAAATAGAATACACCTGTACTTGCAATCCTAGCCAAGACGTTTAGATCCTTGAGCGCATGTCAGAGAGCTGGTGAAGGTAGATTCATTGGATGTGCACAGTTGTTGTTATTATGGTTCCACAGTCACTTTTGGAAAGTTGATAAGGTTCTCTGCCGAGTGTTCTTTGAGGATTATTCTCCCTTAAGGGAAGCAACAGTTACACCGAGGAGGGACGACATTATAGATGAAAGGTGGATAGAAATACTTCAGAATCTCTGAAAGGAATATGTAATGTGGAAAGCCCCTTGGATGGCTCCTAATGAAGTCCTTTATTGTTGTGGAAATTTTGATTGGGTACCTCTTCCTGGAATTTGGGGAGTTGTTGGTTATGCACCATTACTCGTCCTAAGGCAATACAAAGCGGGGCAGTTTATACCGGTAACACAAGGGTTAGCGCAGAGTGATTTCTCATATAAGGGGGATCATTATAAGAAGAAGATGCGAGAGATTTCCGAGGCTTGGAAGAAAGTTTACTGTGTGAAGATTCTGACTGAAGGTTCGACAACAACCCTTGAGTAGAAAGAGTGGTTTAGCAAGAGGATCAATGATAACATCCCTAGACCAAGTTTGGGGGCTAGCCGATCGATGGAGGAGAGTTTACGAGTGATTCCATCTGAGTTAGAAATTATAAAACAAGAGTTTGAAAGGAAGAATTTAGAGCTCGGGAGAATTTAGAGCTCGGGAGAAAGATAGAGAAGCTTGAGAAGGAGAAGATGTACCTGAGTTTAAACGTCGACGTTCATAGAATTGAGGTCAAAAAAGAGAGGAAAGAAAAGAGGAAGATTGAGGAAGACTGAGATGACTTGAAGACGCAATATAAGAGGATACAGTTATCAATGAAAAGAGCTGGATTGGGGAAGTCTTTAGAGCAGTGGCAACAAGAGGTTCAAGAAGATAGAGCCAAAGCTGAGTATTGGGAGAAGAAGTTCCAAGAGATGCAGGCGAGTAATCAGGCCCTAGAGAAGGAGAATCAAGGATTAAAAACTAAGGTGACTGAGCTCAGACGATCTCTTCATCATCACCGAAGTCGTAACTCTACGGTCGAGTTAAAGGTAAGCCTGGATAAGATCGAGGAAATAAAGCATAATATTGGTGGGTTGGAAGCAGCATTGCAGAACTGTGAGCTACGGATTGAGCAGCTCGAGGCAAGAGAATAACATTGGAAAGGAGAGCTTCACCATTTTCAAGATCAAGTCAGAGATAGGGACTACCTCATGGGAGAAGCTATAGTACAGATTCGAGAGGTTGCTGATCATTTACAAGACCTGGCAGCGCAAGCTAATGTATTAAGTACAAAGTATGAGTTAGTGTCAGATAGGGGTCTAGAGTTAGCTTTGTTATTGGATAAGGTTAAAACTTTGGGCCTGAGAGCAAAGGCGTATTTGTAATCCATTTTGTGTAAAGATTTTTGTTTCTTAAATAACTTTTTTCTAAAACAAACTGAATCAGAATCGATATCTTTTTGCATTCATGCATTTGCATCTCATCGCATCATATGCATCCATATTTATAAAAATACCCTAATTAGTTAAATTATTAGGGAGAAAAAGAGAGTAAGAGAAGAAAAATCTGGAAGCAACACATCCTTACGGTACACGCGCTAAGACAAAGAATATGGATCAAAGACTTGAGTAGATCCAGAAAGAAATGCAAGAACAGTTGCAAGAACAATTGGAAAAAATCCAGCAAGAAATGAAGGATCAAATGTTGGAAGCCCAAAAAAATATGATGGCTGAAATGGCTCAGTTGCTGAAAGGGGCAACGGATAAAGGAAAGGCCCCCATGACTATCACTGAAGAGGATAACGAGGATCATCCTCCGAGTTTTACTCCACCTCATGTGCAAACTCAACCTGAGGCATATCCCCGAAGGCCGTCCATCACAATAAGGTCCCAACATGGGCAAGTCGATGCTGGAATACCCATGAATTTTCAAATTGGCTCGGGATTTAACCCAGGAGATAATCCTACCAATCCAGTCATCCCTGATTTAGATGTAGCTGAGAAGGAAGATATGAGACTCGAATCATCAAGGCAATTAGAGGAACGTTGCAGATGGTTAAAGGAGAAATTTAAGGAATTAGAAAACACTGATAATCGTCAGGGAATTGATGCTAAGGACTTAAGTTTGGTCCAGATTTGGTGCTCCCTCATAAATTCAAGATGCCAGAATTTGAGAAGTACAATGGAACTACTTGCCCTGAGGCCCATATCACCATGTTCTGTAGGCGGATGACTGGCTATGTAAACAATGATCAATTATTGATCCATTATTTTCAAGACAGTTTGGTTGGGGCAGCGACTAGGTGGTACAATCAATTGAGTAGTGCAAAGATCGGTTTCTAGAGAGACTTAGCAGAAGCCTTTATGCGACAATATAATCATGTGACCGATATGACTCTTGATAGAATCACCTTGCAGAACATGGAAAAGAAGCCTAATGAGAGCTTTAGGCAATATGCACAGAGATGGAGGGAAGTTTCCATGCAAGTTCAACCACCGCTTTTGGAGAAGGAGACTACCATGCTGTTCATTAACACCTTGAAGGCCCCATTCATTACTCATATGATCGGAAGTACCACCAAAAGCTTTGTTGATATAGTTATGGTAGGAGAAATGATTGAGAACACCATAAAGGGTGGCAAAATAGAGGGGGAAACGGCTATAAGATCGGCCCTCAGAAGGAAAGATAATAAGGTGAACAATACGAATAGTTATAATTCGAAGGCAATTACGGTTAGTCAGCCCAAAGCAACTACAGTTGGGCAACAGGATTCCCAAAAGCAAGGATCTGGTTTGGCACAAAATTCTAAAAAGGTCTCATTTACGCCTATCCTGGTGACATATCGGGAGCTTTATCAAAGTTTATTTAATGCACATGCAATAGCTCCTTTTCATTTAAAACCATTACAACCCCCATATCCTAAATGGTATGATGCAAACGCAAAATGTGAATACCATGCAGGGATATCAGGGCATTCAATCGAAAATTGCACTGGTTTTAAAAAGGCTGTAGAAAGACTAATCAACATGGGGGTCGTAAAATTTGACGACACCCCTACTACAGAGAACCCATTGCCAAACCATGGTGATCAAGGGGTAAACGCAATTGGAGACACTGGCATGAGAAGGATTAAAGAGGATGTAGCTGAGGTAAGAACACTGATAAAAGTGGTCTAGGAAGAAATGGTGAAAAGAGAGATGATAATCTCTAAAGAAGGGAATAGAGGAGTTAGGGACTATTGCGAATTCCATGTAGAAGAGGGACACGAGATCCAGGAATCTGATGAGTTTAAGGCTTTGGTACAAAGCCTTATGGATAATAAGGAGCTGGAATTTTATGAAGCTGGCTCAGATGAGGGACATATATGCACATTAGAAGGCGGACCAAAGAATCAAGGAATCAGCCGGCCAAGGATAATTATTTCTCTACCAAGAAATAATGAAGTTGAAACACAAACAGCACCGAAAGTCATTATTCACAAACCCGTTTCCTTTTCTTATAAGGATAACAAAAGGGTACCCTGGAATTATGACTGCAATGTGACAATGCCGGAGAAAGAGGATATAGCTAGTGCTTCTAAGGAGGTTCAAGATGAGGGTTCTTACACACGTAGTGGGAAGCGTTATGATGCAGAAGGTGTCAGACTTGAGCCCGCGAAAGCAAAAGCCTTTGACAAAGGAAAAGGGGCTGAAGTACTAGTTAATGAGCCAGTGAAGGAAGAAGAAGCCAAAGAGTTTCTAAAATTCTTAAAACACAGTGAATGTAGCGTGGTTGAACAATTGCACAAACAACCAGCTTGCATATCAGTATTGGCTTTGCTTCTGAGTTCAGAGGTACATCGGGAAGCATTGATGAATGTGCTCAATGAGACTTACGTTACTAATAATATATCTGTCAATAAGTTGGATCGATTGGTTAGTAACATAAGTGCTGACAATTTCATTTATTTCAATGATGATGAAATTCCACCTGGTGGTATGGGATTAGCTAAAGCTTTACACATCACCACTCGCTGTAAGGGGTATACATTGCCGAGTGTGATTATCGATAATGGATCAACCTTAATGTCTTGCCATTATCCACATTGAATAGATTGCCCATAGAGAGTTCTCACATGAAAACATGCCATAATATAGTGAGAGCATTTGATGGCACTGAAAGAAAGGTCATGGGAAGAATTGATATCCTTCTGATGATTGGCCCAAACACATATGAGGTAGAATTTTTAGTGATGGACATCAAGCCCTCTTATAATTGCTTGTTAGGGAGGACTTGGATACATTCTGCAAGAGCGGTGCCCTCATCTTTGCACCAGAAATTGAAGTTAGTAGCGGATGGACAGCTGGTCACTATAAATGCGAAGGAAGATATTATAGCGACAGTTACTAGTGACGTACCCTATGTAGAAGCAAACGAGGAGGCCATTGAGTGCTCTTTTCGTTTCTTAGAATTCGTTAATGCAACATTTATTTCAAAGGGGAATGAGGTGTCGGTACCTAGGATATCCAGAGCTACAAGAATGGGTTTGCAGATGACAGTGGGAAAAGGAGCCTTGCTAGGAACTGGATTGGGAAGATATCTCCAAGGAGGGATTCAAGTTCCAGAACTAAAGGAGAAAAGAGACCATTTGGTTTGGGTTTCAGGCCAAATCATAAGCAGAGGAGAAAGGAAATAGATAAGCGTCAAGAAAGAAGAAGGGCGCATTTAAGTGAAAGAGAAGTAGAGAGGGGATTGATGACATTCCCTCATATATCCCAAACATTTATATCAGGAGGGATAATTCACCCTGAGAGAGGGTTGCTTGAAAAAGGAAATTATCACATCAATGTTGTACATAATAAAGAGTCTGAACGAAGAAATCTTGGCGGCATTCGTCCTTACGAATCGGGAAGCTCTTTAAACAATTGGACTGTAGAAGAACTTCCTGTAGTTTTTAAAGATTTTTTAGAGTAATTTTCAGAACACTCTTGTTACTCTAGAACCTAGAAGTAATAAGATTTCATTTGTAAAATGGGCTCATGTTTGGATATTTGCATTTCAATAAAACACAACTTTTGCTATCAATCTGAATGAATATTCTTTTATACCGATCAATATTCTTTTGACCTTTTTAAATTCTTTCAAATTTTTCATTTCATACATAACACATAAATAAACATTCTTAAAATTCATTCATTCTTTGTACATTCTTTCGTACCCCGCAGGTCCCTAGATATCAATGACATGAGCACTGATACTATAAATCCTGAATTCTCTTTTGGGAAAGACATGTGTATAGAAGAACCTCAGGATTTTGAAGATGACGGGAATTGTGATGTGTCTCCAGATCTGTTGAGAATGGTGAAACAAGAGGAGAAACAAATCCTACCCCGTGAGAAAGAGGCAATAGAGAATGTAGTCTTAGAGGAAGGAAAAGAGGTGAAAATAGGGACACATATTGCAAAGGAAACGAGACAAGGTCTTGTTGAGCTACTACGTGAATTCAAAGATATCTTTGCATGGTCATATGAGGATATGCTCGGTTTGAATACTGATATCGTGGTACATCATCTTCCCATAAGAAAAGATTGCAAGCCAGTCCAACAGAAATTGCGAAGGATGAGGCCTGATATTATGCTGAAAATAAAATATGAAGTCAAGAAGCAGTTTGGTGCTGGATTCGTACAAGAGGTTAAGTATTCAGAATGGGTGGCTAATGTTGTGCCTATCCCTAAGAAGGATGGGAAGGTACGGATGTGTGTTGATTACAGAGATCTGAACAAAGCTAGCCCAAAGGACAACTTTCCTTTACTGCACATCGACACTTTGGTGGACAATACAGCGTGATATTCGTTGTTTTCTTTTATGGATGGCTTCTCAGGGTACAATCAGATAAAGATGCATCCTAAGGACATGGATAAAACTACCTTTATAACATTATGGGGCACCTTTTGTTACAAGGTAATACCCTTCGGGCTAAAGAATGTAGGGGCAACATACCAAAGGGCTATGGTGACCTTATTTCACGATATGATGCACAAGGAGATTGAGGTGTATGTTGATGACATGATTGCTAAATCTCGAATAGAGACGGAGCATATTGAAGTCTTGAAGAAGTTGTTCCTGAGATTAAGGAAGTTTCAGTTGAAGCTTAATCCGGCAGAGTGCATCTTCGGAGCTAGGTCGGGGAAGTTATTGGGCTTTGTGGTCAGCGAAAAGGGAATAGAAGTTGACTCAGACAAGGTTAGAGCCATACGAGAATTGCCTCCACCACGTACTCAAAAAGAATTTCGGGGTTTTCTTGGAAGATTGAATTATATCGCTCGGTTTATTTCACAATTAACCGAGAAATGTGATCCTATATTTTGCCTCCTTAGAAAACACAACCAAGGTACTTGGGATGAGGAATGTCAGAATGCTTTTGATAAGGTTAAGGAATACTTGTTAAACGCTTGAGTGTTATCTCCGCCTAGTCCAGATAGACCATTAATTCTGTACTTATCAGTGTTTAGTAATTCTATGGGATGTGTGCTTGGCCAACATGACGAGTCGGGAAGAAAAGAGAAGGCGATATATTACCTCAGCAAGAAATTCATAGAGTGTGAGATGAGATATTCTTCAATTGAGAAATTGTGTTGTGCTTTAATCTGGACGACTCGAAGGTTGAGGCAATATATGTTATATCATACGACTTGGCTAATTTCGAAACTTGATCCATTAAAGTACATGATGGAGTCAACAGCCCTAAATGGAAGAATGGCAAGGTGGCAAGAACTGCTTTCAGAGTTTGATATAGTCTATGTGAGTCAAAAGGCTATAAAAGGGAGCGCGATAGCAGAATTTCTGGCTAGCAGAGCTCTAGAAGATTATGAGCCATCAAGCTTTGATTTCCCTAATGAGGAGTTGATGTATGTGGCAACTATTGAAGAACATCCATGGAAGCTGAACTTTGACGGCACATCCAACGTGGTAGGAAATGGATTTGGGCGGTCTTGGTATCCCCAAATGGTGATCATTATCCATTTACATGTAAATTGGATTTTGACTGCACGAACAATATGGTCGAGTATGAAGCATGTATCATGGGGATTCGAGCGGCCAAAGAGCTGAAAATTAGAACCTTGTAAGTATATGGAGACTCTGCGTTGGAAATTTATCAGCTTAGGGGTGAATGGGAGACAAGAGACCCCAAATTGATGCATTATCGAAAGGTAGTTTTGGAGTTACTTGAGGAGTTTGATAATATCACCTTTAATTATCTCCACGAGATAAAAATCAGATGGCAGATGCTTTAGCAACACTGGCTTCCATGATTAAAGCAAATAAACAAGAGGATGTTAGACCAATTCAGATGAGTATTTCTGAAGTTCCAGCTCATTGCTATAACATCGAAGAAGAGAAAAAGGATGACTATCCTTGGTATCAAGATATATTACGATATGTGTGGAATTGTGAATATCCTGAACAGGCAACTAAGAATAATAAAAGAACTTTGAGGAGGTTAGCCTGCGAATATGTACTAGATGGGGATATCCTTTATAAAAGAAGGAAAGATCAAGTACTTTTGAGATGAGTCAATGCTGTGGAAGCTAGACAAATCTTGGAAGAAGTACATGAAGGCGTTTGTGGGACACATGCTAATGGCTTTACAATGGCAAGGAAAATCATGAGGTTTGGATACTACTGGTCTACTATGGAAGGAGATTATATCAGATACGCCAAGAAATGTCATAAATGCCAGAATATGGGGACAAGATTCATGTACCACCTTCACCCTTACATGTTATGACTTCTCCATGGCCCTTTTCCATGTAGGGCATGGATGTCATCGGGCCAATATCACCAAAAGCTTCGAATGGGCATCGTTTCATTTTCGTGATCATCGACTACTTCACGAAATGGGTAGAGGCAGCTTCATATGCTAGTGTTACCAAGTCAGCATTAAGTCGATTCTTGAAAAAGGAAATTATTTATCGGTATGGAATGTGTGAGAGGATTATATCAGATAATGCATTAAACTTGAATAACAACATGATTGCGGAAGTTTGCAGCCAATTCAAGATCAAACATCATAATTCATCTCCATATCGCCCAAAAATGAATGGGGCAGTGGAAGCTGCCAACAAAAACATCAAGAAGATAGTGGGGAAAAATGACTGAGACCTATAGAGATTGGCATGAGAAATTACCATTTGCACTTTTGGCCTATCGAACGTCTGTCAGAACCTCTACTGGGGCAACTCCTTTCTCGCTGGTTTATGGGATGGAGGCAGTGTTACCTATTGAAGTGGACATACCTTCTCTTCAAATTTTATCAGAGATAAAGTTGGATGAAGCAGAATGGTTTCAATCGCGGCATGATCAATTGAATTTGATTGAAGAAAAGAGGTTAAGGGCTATTCATCATGGTCAGATGTATCAGAAGAGGATGATGCGAGCTTATGACAAGAAAGGTCGTCCAAGAGAATTTCAAGAAGGGGACCTTGTACTGAAGAAGATTCTTCCCATACAGAAGGACTTTAGAGGAAAATGGGTGCCAAATTGGGAAGGGTCGTATGTTGTGAAGAAGGCTTTCTCTAGTGGTGCACTGATTTAAATAGAAATAGATGGGAAAAGTTTACCCAATCCAGTGAATTCAGACTTAATCAAGAAGTACTTTGTCTAAAGAAAAGGGAAGTCAAGGTGAAAACCCACAAAGGGCGCTTTGAGACTTCTAAAAACATCTAAAAAAATGGAGAGGCCAAGGTGAAAACCCATAAAGGGCGCCCTGAGACCAAAGGGGTTTTGAGTTGAAAAACCGAAAGGGCTGCTCAAATTTTGAAAAGCATGCAGTGACCTGGCTATACCAGATTTGACAAGAAATGGAGTATGTTACATACCGGGGCATCAACAAAATAGTTTGGATCTTCTAAACACATGATAAACTCAAAACGGTCTCCATGGAATTTGTATATAAAAGCCCAAGTTGTGATATGTTGGACGTCTGATTTTTGTCCTGTTTACTATCTTTGGATTCTTTTTCTTCTCAAAGATATGTTTTCAAATTAATTTCCTATTGTATTCTAATGATTTAACTAACTATTCTCAAGATTAAACTATTTGTCTTCCATTATAAAGTGTGTTGCATTGAAATAATGATTGATGAACTAAATATTTGTACAAACGAAATTTTGCATATCACTCTAGAAATCTCTAGAGAATACAAGAAACTAAAATAGAACAATTGTTTGAAGAATTCCCATGAGTAAGGGTCAGAGGTATTCAAGAAAATTTCTTTAGTTCAAAGGATAATTGGACAATTCAAACGATTCAATCGTAGGAGAGGATCGTCTCCAGTAGGTTGTAACATTTGGAGAATAGTACAATAGGACCAATCTGATTCAAAACACATGAGCGGAGTATGATTGATACTTTGAGTAATATAAAGGTGGAACTTTGATGGATGAACGAGTAAAGACGTCCGGAATAGGAATCATTTTCATAACATTTTGCATCATAATATGTCTAGGAGCATTTGACTTATTTCGATCATGTCACCTTAATCATCGGGTATGAGCACATATGCATTCTACAGGTTACGCCCTTTATAAGACAATACAGATCACTGATAGTAGATTTGGAGTCTCTGTATTGTCAGAGAACAGATCGAAGATAATAGGTTTGACGTCTCTGTATTGACAGAGAGTAGATCAAAGATAACAAATTTGGTGTCTCTGTATTGACAGAGAGCAGACTGATAGCAGATGTGGCGTCTCTGTATTGTCAGAGAGCAGATCGAAGATAATAGGTTTGACGTCTCTGTATTGATAGAGAGCAGATCGAAAATAACAAATTTGGCGTCTCTGTATTGATAGAGAGTAGATCGAAAATAAAAAAATTGGCGTCTCTGTATTAACAGAGAATAGATCGAATATAACAAATATGGCATCTCTGTATTGACAGAGAGCAAATCGAAGATGACAGATTTGGTGTCTCTGTATTACAGAGAACAGATCGAAGATAACAAATTTGGCGTCTCTGTATTGACAGAGAGCAGATCGAATATGACAGATTTGATGTCTCTGTATTGACAGAGAGCAGATCGAAGATGACATATTTGGCGTCTCTGTATTGACAGAGAGCAGATCGAAGATGACAGATTTGGCGTCTCTGTATTGTCAGAGAGCAGATCGAAGATAGCCGATTTGGAATATCTTTATTGCTAAAGAGCAGATCGAAGATAGTAGATTTGGTGTCTCTATATTGTCAGAGAGCAGATCAAACATAGCAGATTTGGCGTCTCTATATTGTCAGAGAGCAGATCGAAGATAGTAGATTTAGCATTTCTGTATTGACAGAGAGTAGATCAAAGATAGAAGATTTGGTGCCTCCGTATTGGCAGAGAGCAGATCAGAGATAGCAGATTTGGCGTCTCTGTATTGACAGAGAGCAGATCAAAGATAACAGATTTGTCGTCTCTGTATTGACAAAGAGCATATCGAAGATAACAGATTTGGTGTCTCTGTATTGACAGAGGACAGATCAAATGTAACGCCCTCACGCTTGAGACCGTCGCCAGAGTTGAGCTTGAGGTGTTACTACACTTAATTCATCAATTTAACAGCTCAAATAATTTATTTTTAAAATTTTTAGATAGGCTGGCCAACTGCATCATAGTCGCTTAAAAATTCATATCTCGAGTTCCAAAACTTGAAATTAAGATCCGTAAATTTTCCCTAAAACTAGACTCATATATCTATTTACTAAATGTTTTCTAGAATTTTTGGTCAAACCAATTAGTACAGTTTATTAGTTAAAGTCTCCCCTGTTTTAGGGTTCAACTTCTCTGAGCTCTGTGTATTACGAATCAGATTTCTCTCTATACAGAATTTCAATAACTATGAAGTTTGTTTCTCATAAAACTAGGCTCAATAAGGAATCTGTACATACAAATAATGACTTCCAATTATTTTTTTACAATTTATGGTGAATTCCTAAATTCAGAACAGGGGATCCAGAAATCACTCTAGCTCTGTTTCATAAAAATTCAAATATCTCATAAAATATAATTCATATACCTGTTTTGTTCAATCCATATGAAAATAGACTCATTAAGCTTCGATTCTTAACTTATTCATCATTTAAGTCAATTTCTATTATTTTTAGTAATTTTTAAAATTCACATCATTGCTACAGCAATATTCTGTTTTATAACAAATTTCACTTTACTATAGATTTCCATGGACTAAATAGCATTTTAAACATACATAACATCAAATATGACTTAGATTGGTCATTCTAATGGCTAATCACTTACAAACCTTTTTTTTGTCAAACCATAGCCATATCATAAGATCATTTACACAAAGTGAGTATTTTTCCATACATGCCACATTCAAAACACACAAGCCATTTTACCAATTTAGGCCTTCGGATAATGTGAACGAGTCTTCGACCTATCCCGATTCTCAAGCTAGCTTGTCAACAACTACAATGAATGAAAAGGAGGGGGTAAGCATAAATGCTTAGTAAGTTCACATGCAAATAGCAAGTAACATAATCATGCAATTCCACATAAAACATCATTGCATAAACAACATCAAGACATTCATGTTTCATTTGCATTTAATATCTTTCTACGATTTCATCATACCAAATTCTCAACCCGAGGATTTAAGTACATACCTGTCAAATTTTCTCATTTACCACACTTACCAATATGTCACCTTCGTTTTAGGCATTCTTCTCATTCACTTAAGATTCACCCGTTGAACAAATCGGAATATAATTCGAATATGCGGATTTCATGAACGTAAGTGCCATACCCGCAGCTAGACAAACTCAATAGCCTGCGGAACTTATGTAGCCAAGCTACCATGTAACCTGCCCATAAGTGAACTCGGACTCAACTCAACGAGTTCGGATGCCTAGTTACATCTCACAAAAGAGAACTCGGACTTGAATCTCATTTCTCTTGATCTATAATGCCAAATTAATCTTATTTAATACATACATTCATCAAAACAGTCTTTAATACAAACTTTGGTAAAATTATACTTTTGCCCCTAAACTTTTGCATAATTACACTTTTGCCCCTAAGCTCGGGAATTAAACTTCATCCCTTATTCTTATGTTTTATCACATGCTGGTCATTTTTCCCTTCTATGACAACATTAAATTCTCACTCTAACATGTACTTATGACTATTAGGTATTTTTACCGATTAAGTCATTTTACTCGTTTTCACTTAAAACTAAGTAGTACAAGTTGTCTAACATAATTTAAAACCTCATATTCTATCAGAAAACACCAAAATACACAAATTTCACCTATGGGTATTTTTCCAAATATGAACCCTAGGTTGAATTATTGCTAAACATAAGCTAAATCGAGCTACCGGGATTCCAAAAACGTAAAGAACATTAAAAATGGGGCTTGGAATCAGTTACTATGGAGCTTGGAAGCTTGAAACAAGTCCTAGATATGGAGAACCCTTGAAATTTCAGCCTAATGAAGAATATGGACAAAAATTGGCTTTTAATTTTGTTTTTAATTCATTTTAATAACTAAATGACCAAAATGCCCTTAGTACTAAACTTTCCAAAAATTCCATCCATGTCCAATTTTTGTCCATAGACTTAGAAATTGGTCAAATTGCTATTTAAGACCTCCTCATTAATATTCCAAAGCAATTTCATACTAAAAACTCCTAGAATGCAAATTTTGCAAATTATTCGATTTAGTCCCTAATTTCAATTTAAGCACTTTAGGCATAGGATTTCATAACGAAATTTTCACACAATCATGCAATCATATCATAAATATCAAAATAATTATAAAATAGTTATTTCTATCTCAGATTTGTGGTCACGAAACCACTATTCCGTTTAGGCCCTAATTCGGGATATTACAACTCTCCCCCTTTAAGAATTTTCGTCCTCGAAAATCTTACCGGTAAACAGGTGTGGGTATTGGTTTCTCATAGTTTCCTCAGGTTCCCATGTAGTCTCTTCTACCCCGTGCTTTTGCCACAATACTTTCATGAGAGCGACACTTTTATTTCTTAGTTGTTTGACCGCTCGAGCTAAAATCTTAATCGGTTCTTCTTCGTAAGTCATATCTGGTCGTAGTTCAATTTCTGTCGGTGAAATTATATGTGAGGGATCTGAACGATACCGACGTAGCATAGATACATGGAACTCATCATGCATCTTCTGTAATTTAGATGGCAATGCTAACCGATAAGCTACTGGTGCAATTCCTTTCAATTACTTCATATGGTCTAATAAAACGTGGACTTAACTTGCCCTTCCGTCCAAATCTAAGGACTTTCTTCCATGTATACACTTTCAAAAACACCTTATCACCAACTTGAAACTCGATTTCCTTTCATTTTAAATCCGCATAAGATTTCTGTCTATCTGAAGCAGCTTTCAAACAATCTCGAATCACTTTCACCTTTTCTTCGGTTTCTTTAATTAGATCAACTCCATAAATCTGATTTTCCTTAAGTTCAGTCCAATACAATGGCGTCTGACATTTACGACCATACAATGCTTCATAAGGTTCCATCTTCAAACTTATCTGATAACTATTATTATAAGCAAATTCTACCAACGGTAAGTACCTTTCCCAACTACCTTGAAATTCCAATACGCAACATCTGAGCATGTCTTCAAGAATCTGAATTACTCTCTCTGATTGTCCATCAGTTTGTGGATGAAAGGCAGTGCTGAAATTTAACTTCGTACCTAATGCTTCTTGCAACTTTTGCCAAAACCATGAAGTAAATCTCAGATCTCTATCCGAAATGATTGACAAAGGTATTCCATGAAGTCTAACAATCTCACGGATATACAATTCAGCCAACTTATTAAGAGAATAATCTATACATACCGGAATAAAATGAGCCGATTTAGTCAGTCTGTCAACTATTACCCAGATGGCATTTTTCTTCTCCGGAGTTAACGACAACCCTGATACAAAATCCATAGTAATCTGATCCCATTTCCATTTAGGAACCATGATAGGCTGGATTAATCCCGAAGGTACTTGGTGTTCAGCTTTCACTTGTTGACAAACTAAGCATTTTCATACAAACTCGGAAATATCTCTTTTCATTCCACTCCACCAGTACATTTTCTTCAAGTCATTATACATTTTTGTACTGCCCGGATGAACCGCCAAACAACCATTACGTGCTTCATGCAAAATCTTTTTAATCAACTCATCATTTTTTGGTACACAAATCTAATTTTTAAACATTAAGCAACCATCAGAATCGATTCTGAAATCTGATCCCGTATCAGCTTCACACTGCTTTCTCTTAGCTTGCAAATCTTGATCATTTTTCTGAGCTTTACAAATCTCTTGTAAAAACATCAGTCTTGCTCTTAACTCTGCTAGAATCAAACCATCATCTGATACCTTTAACTGAGTGTTCATAGCTCTCAAAGCAAATAGCAACTTTCTACTTAAAGCATCGGCAACCACATTCGCTTTTCCCGGATGATAATCAATAACAAGCTTGTAATCTTTCAATAACTCCAACCATCTTCACTGTCTCAAATTCAAGTCTTTTTGTGACATCAAGTACTTAAGACTTTTGTGGTTGGTATATACTTGGCACTTTTCACCATACAAATAATGTCTCCAAATCTTCAAAGCAAACACTATAGTAGCCAATTCCAAATCATAAGTCGGATAATTCCTTTCGTGAGATTTTAACTGCCTCTAAGCATAAGCCACCACTTTTCCTTCTTTCATAAGTACACATCCTAAGCCATTTTGAGAATCATCACTATACACCACAAATTCTTTACCTGATTCAGGTTGTACCAACACTGGTGCTTCAGTTAATAACTTTTTCAATTCTTCAGAACTCTGTTGACATTCTTCCGTCCATTCAAATTTAACATCCTTTCGGAGTAGTCTAATCATAGGAGCAGCAATTATAGAAAATCTATTTCCAAACTGCCGATAATATCCAGCTAGCCCCAAGGAACTTCTAACCTCAGTTACATTTTTCGGTGGTTTCCAATCAACAATGGCTGAAATTTTACTAGGATCAACCCGTATACCATCACCTGAAACAATGTGACCTAAAAATCCAACTTCCCAAAGCCAAAATTCACTTTTACTAAACTTAGCATACAATTGCTTATCTCTCAAAGTGTGCAAAACTATCCTCAAGTGCTCAGCATGTTCTGTCTCATTTTTTGAATAAATTAAGATGTCATCTACAAACACCACAACAAATTTGTCCAAGTATGGCCGAAATATGCGATTCATTAAATCCATAAACACAGTAGGAGCATTTGTCAAGCCGAATGGCATAACTAAAAATTCATAATGACCGTACCATGTTCCAAAAGCAGTTTTAGGCACATGCGACTCTTTTACTCGTAGCTAATAGTACCCAGATCTCAAGTCAATCTTTGAAAACCATGTCGCTTCTTTTAGCTGATCAAACAAATCATCAATTCTTGGAAACAGATACTTGTTTTTGATTGTCACCTTGTTTAATTGCCGATAGTCAACACACAATCTCATAGAACCATCATTCTTTTTCACAAATAACACGGGAGCACCCCAGGGTGAAAAACTCGATCTCACAAAGCCTTTATCAGTCAACTCTTGCAACTGCGACTTTAATTCTTTCAACTCTGCTGGTGCCATTCTATATGGAGCAATCGAGATCAGAGCTGTTCCCGGTATCAAATCAATACCAAATTCTACTTCCCTAACTAGAGGCAAACCCGACAATTCTTTTGGAAATACGTCCGCAAATTTACACACAACCGGCACTGATTCAACTTTCTTTTCAACTTCTTTTGTATTAATTATATATGCCAAATAAGTTTCATAACCCTTTCTCAAATATCTCTGAGCCGACATCGAAGAAATCATACTAGATAATGCCTCTGATTTGTCTGGTTCAACCCGCAGAATTTCACCACTTTCACACTTTAATTCTATAACCTTTTCTTTGAAATTTACTATAGCATCATGCAATGTCAACCAATCCATACCCAAAATAACATCAAATTCATCAAACGGAAACAACATCATGTTGGCCAGAAAGTAATGACCCCGAATCATTAAAGGGCATTTCTTGCATACTTTATCAACTATCACACATTTGCCTAACAGATTCGACACTCTAATCATAAATTATGTGTTCTCAATAGGTATATTCATACTAGACACCAATTTCATACACACATATGAATGAGTAGCACCGGGATCAATCAAAGTAATAACATTAACATCATAAAGAGAAAATATACCAGTAATCACTACGGGTGATGAAGCATCTTCACGTGCCTTTATAGCATATGTTCTAGCTGAAGCCTTTACTTCAGATTTAGCTGCTGAATCTCTGGCTACATTCTTGCTGCTTGCTTCATTTCTAGCTTTTCTCGAATATCTTCCCCTCGAGTCTGCACCACTAACTTTTACACTCTGAAATTTTTCTTTCTCGACTCTTCTGGGCAATCTCTAATAAAATGATTCGGAGAACCACACTGAAAATATTCATTCGCTCTACAAGGGCCAAAATGATTTCTGCCACACTGCTGGCACTCGGGCTTAACAAATCTCGTATTTCCCACACTAGCCGCAGAAGTAGTCTGAGATTTAGGACCCACATTTTGCTTCTTAAAATTTCCATATGGTTTTCCAGCCGAAACCTGTGAACGAGGATTCATATTTCTAGATTTTCTGGATTGCTGTAAGAATGAACTGCTCGTCGGTCTTTTCTTCCAATTTCTAGTTTCAGCCTCTACTTTTTTCTTCTCTTTAAGTAGTTCTTCAACCTTGAAAGTTTTATCAACCAGTACTACCATTTCTTTTAATTCAAGAATCCCAACAAATACTTTGATGTCTTCATTGAGTCCGTCTTCAAATCGTCGGCACATTTTAGCCTCTGTAGGAATATATTCTCTAGCATACTTACTCAACCTGACGAACTCCCTTTCGTATCCAGTAACTGTCATGTTTCTCTGCTTCAATTCAAGAAACTCTTTACGCTTTTGATAAACAAATCTTTCACTGATGTATTTCTTCTGAAATTCTTCTTGAAAGAACTCCCAAGTTACTTTCTCTTTCGGTACTACTGAAGTCAATGTCTTCCACCAATGATAAGCTGAATCCCTCAACAATGATATAGCACATTTTAAGCATTCCTCAGGTGTACAAGACAATTCATCAAATATTGGAATAGAATTCTCAAGCCAAAACTCTGCTTTCTCAACATCATCATCAATATTTGCCCTGAATTCTTCGGCCCCTTGCTTACAGATTCTGTCAACTGGAGTTCTGTGAAATTTCATCAGATCTATGCCTTGAGACATCGAGGGTACAGGTTGAGGGATCGAGGGAGGTAGGGGAGGTTGTGCATTCGGGTTCGTACGAACGAACTCAGTATACCTGGCACTCATCATCTGGAGAAAGGCTTCCCGAGCCCCTTTTCCTCCTCCTTGACCAACAGTAGGAGGTGGATTTTCAGTTGGCACCGCCCCTTCAGCTGGAATTGGTGCATTACTCTCTACATCATTAGCCGCAACTAAATCGAGATCCATTTACTATAAAAAATCATTTAAAAGGTCAGAAGTCGTCACACTATCACAATATATATATGGCATGTATAGCAAAACCCGTACATACAACACATTAGCCCGAGAACCAACTAAACCTGCTCTGATACCACCAAATGTAATGCCCTCACGCCCGAGACCATCGCCAGAGTCGAGCTTGAGGTGTTACTACACTTAATTCATCAATTTAACAGCTCAAATAATTTATTTTAAAAATTTCCAGACAAGCTGGCTAATTGCATCACAGTTGCTTAAAAATTCATATCTTCAGTTCCAAAATTCGAAATTAAGATCTGTAAATTTTCCCTAAAACTAGACTCATATATATATTTGTTAAATATTTTATAGAATTTTTGGTCAGACCAATTTGTACAGTTTATTAGTTAAAGTCTCCCCTGTTTCAGGGTTTGACTTCTCTAACCTCTGTGTATTACGAATCAGATTTCTCTCTGTACAAAAATTCAATGACTATGTTGTTTGTTTATCTTAAAACTAGACTGAATAAGGGATCTGTACATATAAAGAATGACTTCTAATTATTTATTTACAATTTATGGTAAATTCCTAAAGTCAGAACAGGAGATCCAAAAATCACTCTAGCCCTGTTTCACAAAAATTCAAATATCTCATAAAATATAATTCATATACCTGTTTTGTTCAATCCATATGAAAATAGACTCATTAAGCTTCGATTCCTTAACATATTCATCATTTAAGTCAATTTATATTATTTTTAGTGATTTTTCAAATTCACATCATTGCTACAGAAATATTCTATTTTATAACAAATTTCACTTTACTATAGATTTCCATGGACTAAATAGCATTTTAAACATACATTACATCAAATATGACTTAGATTGGCCATTCTAATGGCCAATCATTTACAAACCCTTTTTTTTTCCAAACCATAGCGATATCATAAGATCATTTACACAAAGTGAGTATTTTGCCATACATGCCACATTCAAAACACACAAGCCATTTTACCAATTTAGGCCTTCGGATAGTGTGAACGAGTCTACGACCTATCCCGATTCTCAAGCTGGCTTGTCAAAAACTACAATGAATGAACAGGAGGGGGTAAGCATAAATGCTTAGTAAGTTCACATGCAAATAGCAAGTAACATAATCATGCAATTCCACATAAAACATCATTTGCATAAACAACATCAAGACATTCATGTTTCATTTGCATTTAATATCTTTCTACGATTTCATCATACCAAATTCTCAACCTGAGGATTTAAGCACATATACCTGTCAAATTTTCTCATTTACCACACTTACCAATATGTCACCTTCGTTTTAGGCATTCTTCTCATTCTAAGATTCACCCGTTGAACACATCGAAATATAATTCGAATACGCGGATTCATGAACGTAAGTGCCATACCCGCAGCTAGACAAACTCAATAGCCTGCAGAACTTATGTAGCCAAGCTACCATGTAACCCACCCATAAGTGAACTCGGACTCAACTCAACGAGCTCGGGCATTCGCATCCATAAGTGAACTCGGACTCAACTCAACGAGTTCGGATGCCTAGTTACATCTCACGAACTCAGATTCAACTCAACGAGTTCGGAACTCAAGTATCCTAGTGACATGTCACTTGTATTCTAATCTATTCCAAAGGTTCAAACGGGCTTTTTCCTCGGTCTCACATCTTTTCCGTCGAACCGATACTCAGTGATAGTTCATACTCATCAAGTAATTCACATAATTACATATTATTCAACAATAACCACAAAAACATAACATCTCCTGATAATAATAAGCATCATATCATATAAACAACATTAAATTGCTTAAAAAGACAATTATGTTACTACATTTACACATGAACTTACCTCGATACAAAATATTAGTATTCGAGCCTATTCTTCATAAACTTTGTTTTTCCCTCGATCGTAACTTGAATCTCGTTTCTCTTGATCTATAATGCCAAATTAATCTTATTTAATACAAACATTCATCAAAACAGTCTTTAACACGAACTTTGGAAAAATTACAATTTTACCCCTAAACTTTTGCATAATTACACTTTTGCCCTAGGCTCGGGTATTAAACTTCATCCCTTATTCTTATGTTTATGACATGCTGATCATTTTCCCTTCTATGACAACATCAAATTCACACTCTAACATGTACTTATGACTATTAGGTATTTTTACCAATTAAGCCCTTTTACTCGTTTTCACTTAAAACCGAGTAGTACAAGTTGTCTAACATAATTTAAAACCTCATATTCTTTCATAAACACCAAAATACACAAATTTCACCTATGGGTATTTTACAAATATGAACCTTAGGTTAAATTATTGCTAACATAAGCTAAATCGAGCTACCGAGATTCTAAAAACGTAAAGAACATTAAAAATGGGGCTTGGAATCAGTTACTATGGAGCTTGGAAGCTTGAAACAAACCCTAGCTATGGAGAACCCTTGAAATTTCGGCCTAATGAAGAAGATGGACAAAAATTGGCTTTTAATTTTGTTTTTAATTCATTTTAATAACTAAATGACCAAAATGCCCTTACTACTAAACTTTCCAAAAATTCCATCCATGTCCAATTTTTGTACATAGACTTAGAAATTGGTCAAATTACTATTTAAGACCTCCTCATTAATATTCCAAAGCAATTTCATGCTAAAAACTCCTAGAATGCAAATTTTGCAAATTATTCGATTTAGTCCCTAATTTCAATTTAAGCACTTTAGGCATAGGATTTCATCATGAAATTTTCACACAATCATGCAACCATATCTTAAACATCAAAATAATTATAAAATAGTTATTTCTATCTCAGATTTGTGGTCATGAAACCACTATTCCGTTTAGGCCCTAATTCGGGATATTACATCGAAGATGACAGATTCAGCTTCTTCGTATTAGGCAAGGAGTAAATCAAAGATTTCAGCTTGGTGTTACTGAATTTGTAGGGAGCAGGTTGAAGATAGCAAATTTGACATTCCTGAGTTACGATGAAGCAGGTTTGAAGCTATCAGAATACCTTTGAGGAAGATAAGGATCAAGATTTCGAGACTAGGCCAGGCCGGGCAAATTTGGTCCTTTTATAATCTTTCCTCTACTCCTGTTACACAGTAATGAGCAAAGAGGGGCAGCTGTAATAGCCCAAATTTGCCCGGGCCCATAAAATAAATAAATAAAAGAAGAAACAAAAATTAAATAAATTAATAAAAGTTTTACAGTCCATTTAAAAAACCCAAAATTGTTAGCCCATTTACATAGCCCAAAGGACCCATTAACCCTATACTTGGTTAACCTAAAACCCAACAGCCCAAATACCCAAACCATACCCAAACTAGCGAGGCCCAATGCCTAAACGAATCTAAAACCCTAGGGTTTCCAGAAACTTCACGCCACAAGTACCCAAGCGTCACGCCTTTCGTCTCGCGCCGTTCCAGTGGGCTTCATCTGCGCCGTGACTCTGGCTCCATATCACGCCGTAATCGGCGCACGAATTGACGCCAGCGCTTTCACCACCGGATTTCTCGCTGTTACCTGCAAAAAGGGAAAGAAACAGCAAAGACGAAACAAATATAGCAAGAAATAAAATCAAGATTGTAAATATAATTTTTCAGTGGCTATAAAAGCCCGAATCAAGAACGATGTAAGACTACGGTTTTTTTATATACACATATATACAATAAAGACCAGCAGTGGATTAAAGAAACAGAGGTGATTATTTCATTTTTTCTCTTCATAAATACATACAAATATGTAAAATAAAACGAAAAGACTTATCGCCGGATTCGCGTAAAAAAATGAAGCTTTCCAACTTCCGGTCGCCTTATGTGGCGGAGTTGACGATGGCGCGTAGGAGCATGGGAGACTAGGGACGGAGGCTCGATAGAGCTCCGAGAGGGTTGGCCTTCAATCCTCTTTAGAGGTTTTTTTTGTTTTTTTAAAGACAGGTTTAAAATGATTTTTAGGCTGAAAGTTGGCTTTATAGCCTCATAGAAACGGCGTCGTTTTGCTTAAAATGATAAGCTTCAAAACGGCGTCGTTTTAAAGCCAAGATCCGCGCATTGACCCTTGACCCGAATAGGATCCGCGCATTTTTGTTTAAAGGGCAAATTGCCCAATTGGTCCTTCTGCATTTTTAATTTCATTTTATTTTATTTTAATTTGGCCCTGACCTTTTATTTTTGTTGCAATTTGGTCCTAGCTGCAATTATAAAACTTACTTTGGGAAACGACACCGTTTTGGGATTAGGGTCAAATTACCCAGTGAGTCCTCAAGCTTTATAGCGTGTTTCAATTAGGATTTTTTATTTTTTTAAATTTTACCCTAGAGCTTTGTTTCCATTTAATTTTTGTCCTTTCTATTTTTTTATATAATTTATTTTAAATAATTTATATATTATTTATTTACTATAAATATTATGTATATATAAATGATTTATTATATATATATTACTTTACTTAAGCTCTGTTTATTATTATTATTTATCTAAGTTTTATTTATATATTTTATAATATATTATATCATTTTACTATATATATTATTCATTATATTATTTTTATTATATTTTATATTACTTCAATATTTATTATTATGTATAATTTTAAAAATTTGCATACTATTATTAAATAATATATATATCATTGTTAATTATTTAACATATTATGAAAATTTCTAAAATTTATTATAAAGTTTTGCACATATTTAATATAGTATTATTTATATAAATATATATATTAAGCTATTATATCATATAATATATTTGTATTTTTTGAAATTACTCTTTATTAATTATATCTTGCTTTAAATATTTTTTTCCCTCATTTATTTTCAAATTGTTTTTTAATTTGTTTGTTTTTATCCTTTTTGTATTTATTTGGTATTGTTTTAATATGTTATTCTTAGATGGATTTAAATCAGAAGGATTAAATACATTAGACTATTAATCGACTGATAAAGGCGAGTATTCGAAAGAATAATTGCACCACTCTAGGTTTGGAAGTTGCAAACTGTACAGGTGAAAAACGTTAGTCTGGTTATCATTCGTGAGTCTTGTAAACATACACAGACTCAGGATAATAACTAATGTCAACTTTTGAAAGAAGTAGACTGTAGTAGTAATTCTCTGGGCAGTAGTTAGTAAAAATTTTACCAGGGCATTATTATGTTATAAAAATATTCCCTGAGTAATTCCAACCATTATCATTTAACAGCAGAAGTACTCTCTACTTATTCTTTGTGAATTGCCACAACATTTATATTTCTTTGTAATTTTTCAGTTATAATTGATATTATTAGTTCATTTATTAATTCCCTTCATCAATTTATACTATGTTCTTTTGCACTGTTTAATTAGTTATATGTACAGTAATACTTTACCAATTGTAATCAATTTCTGATCCCTTTGGAGACGATTCTCACTCATCATTATATTACTTGAATCAATGTGTACACTTGCACATTTGCATCACATATTTACACAAAACAAGTTTTTTGCACCGTTACCGGAGATCGAACTTGAGTCACCCACGTGAGAGGTGGGAATACTTACCATTATACTAAAGCGACAACAACCCATACTCCAACACATATAATACAGGGTGGAAAAAACATCCTATTTTCAGTTGGAGTAATCAAGGGGTGGGAAATGTCAGTAATTGCATTCGATAAAATGCTGTGAGTGTACCACCTGGGTAGAATGAATCTTTGCCACGGGAAAATGGCTAGCAAAATTCAGCTTCAAGTTCTTCATCTACGGAAGCTTTATTTAAAGAGCATATAGCCATGAATGATGCTACAATTTAGAGCGAGGTTGCATCTTGGAGAGCTTTGGAAAATCAAGTAGGGCAAATTGCTACTGCATCGAATTCAAGACCAGAAGGAGTTTTACCAAGTGATACTTAGAATCCGAGATCACATGAAAAAGTGCATTGAGAAGTAATCACTCTTAGAAGTGGAACTCAGTTGAATGATGTTGTTAAAGATGGTAGGATAAAAGAGGATGACTCAAGAATCAATCATGAAAAGATCTCAGAACCAATTGAAAAGCATACAACACCTACAAATGGTTAGTAGAAAAATGTTGTGGCAAACTCAGATCATGTTGCCAACAAAAATGCCATAGCAAAACAATATCAGCAACCTGAAGGATGACCACCTCCACCATTTCCTCAACTAATTGATGTGCAGAAAGGAAAAATGACTATGAGGGTGAATGATCAGTAGGTTACATTCAACATATTTGATGCTTAACATGTGTTGATGAGAGTGAAGATTGCAAGACATTGGCTTGCTAGAAACGGTAGTGGAAGAAAGTTGAAAGACGTTGCTCAGCAAATCTTCTATCTCCAATAGTTCGTTTGAGTAACAAATGCTCAACTCACTAGGTCAGCTATAGAAGCACTCAATCTCTTTGAGACTTAACAACTCCAAAGTACTGCAAAATTGGAAAAAGCATAAAAAAATCTTTTCTATCTTTCTTTTCTTTAATTGCTTTATGTGATAGCCCAAAATTGACCCTAGTCGGGAAGTGGTTTCGGGACCACAAAATCGAGTCATAAAATTTAGTTAAAATTTATTTGCATATCTTATATGTGTGATAGTATTGTATAAAAATTTGATGTTTTAATTTTGTATTAGAATGTGATTTTGCTAGAAAGGATCTAGTTGAGAGACTTAGAAAATTATGATAGGTAATAAGTAAGGACAAATAGTATTAAAATAGGAAAGTTTGGGTTTGCATGTCAAAGTGCCAATTCTTGATAAGTGGCCGGCCAAGCATGGTTCATTCCTCCAAGTTTATGTTGTTTATTATTTAATATTGGTAAGTAAATTAGAATAAATAAAAGAAGGGAATTAAAAAGAAAAAAGGATGATAAAATAAGGAGGAAGAAGAGTGTTCATCTTTTCCTTATCAAATTGCCGTACCTAAAGAAAGAAAAAAGAAGAAAGTGAAGTTAAGGCATTTGGTCATCTTCAAGTTGATTAAGAAGCTCTTGAATATTCGTGCCTAGGGAAAACTTTCTAAGAAGTTTGGCCATGCATGTAACTAGATTGAGGTATGTTTGATATATTCTTTGAGATTCATGTATATTTTAAGTTGTAAGTTTGAAATCTACCTAGCCATGGTTAAATTTTGTTAATTGATGGAGATGATATCGGCCATGAATGTTACATTCTTGGTTGGTATTTTGATGTTTTGTGATGAGGTATGAAGATGGTTGATTTTGAGTGTTTAATAAAAGGAACATGAATTTGTTAAATAATGGTCGAATGTAGCATGATTAAAGATGTGAATAAATTGAAGTTAAGGAGGTTGTCATGAAAATATGAGTTGGATGAGTTTTAAAGAATAAAAATTTAGGTGACTAGAGGTCAAGGACATTCGGTCAAAGGTTGTGTGCTAGAAAAATCGGCCTAAATGTCGTTTTGATGTGTTGATTGAGTAAGCTAGATGTTGGAACACATAAGGATTCGGCCTTCTAAACAATAGAGATAAGTGAATGAAAGGCTAAGTTTAAGTAGTAAGGCCGAATAGGTTGTAGATAAGGCACTTGTGAGTTCTTGGCCAAGCAATGACAAATTAAATTAGAGTTCTTGTGACGTATAATGTCAAGTCTAACTGGTATATTGGCCACCTAACTAAGTACATCGGTGGTGTGAATGTAATCTTACACATTCGCCAATGGGGTAAAATGGGTCGAGTGTTCATGAGATGAAATTAGGTGTTTAAATGATGTTATAGTTGACATTGTGCATATATACATGCATTCGGCCATCTAATGAGTATGAGGTGGTGTTAAATCTAATGTGATGCCCATTCCGAATATAATATAAATATATATAAATACATAGTAGCCATTCGGATGACTTAATTATGTGTATAATCGACTAAATGGGTAATTTAGTGAGGATGGTTGCCGAATATACAAACATACATATGCATGTGTAATTGAATTATGAATGTTTAGCAAGATGGTTAAACAAAAGTTGATTTATTGATTAAGCTCAAGGAGTTAAAGGAGGAGAATCAAGCAAAAGGCAAAGAAAAGATCATCGAGTAGCCGAGTTGGAACCGTCCTACCCAACACAAAGTAAGTCATCAAGCATATTATTTGTATGATCTAAATAGACATAATGTCTATGTAATTATGCCGAATGAATGATAAATTATATACATGTATGCATGTGGTGATGAAAGTGTTGAATGAAAAGAAAGAGGTGAGATGTATGAGTTGTTGATCTCGGCACTAAGTGTGCGCGTATAAACATTTATGATCATGAGATTGGCACTAAGTGTGCGGGTTTAAATTGTTCAGCACTAAGGTGTGCGAGTTTGATATATAGCACTAAGTGTGCGAGTTGATTATATAGCACTGAGTGTGCGGACTTAATATATATTTTTTGAATCATATGGGCACTAACTGTGCGACATTATTGAGTTGATCACGGACAGCGGATCGGGTAAGTACCTTGAGTTCGTGACTACTAGGCGCTATGTTTATATTTGAAGTGAGCTGGTAAGTTTTGAACCTATGTGACAATTATAATTGAGGTCACATACATAAGATTTATCGTGAATAGGTGAAAGTCGTTTAGTTGTATGATTGTAACGAAAACAAAATATATAAAAGCTCAAATATCCTATGATAGATATGAATGTAATGCATGACTGGTATGAGATTGAACCGATAGGTTAGGAACTAGGTATGGTCGTAATGTTGGATAACTAGCCTCGTTCCATTTTGCTTCCCTGTGAAATGTTATTAATGGATGGGTAGTGCATTGCTTAGACTTACTGAGTTATAACTCACCGGTGTTCCTTGTCACTATTAGGTTTCTTGGACT